>NW_008663999.1:10721-14834 GCF_000695815.1 Acanthisitta chloris | reverse complement strand
TGGTGATCTTGGAGGTCTTTTCCAAACAACTCTATGATTCTCTTATTCTAATAACTTCATAAAGTTAGGTTTCACTACATTACAAGATCACAAAAGTGAAAGACACTTATTTAAATCCTATGGTCTGACACTTGCTCTAATACTTATTTTTCCAGCAAGAACAGGGAGTATATGGATATGCAACCAATACTGAGCTTAATACTCCAGATATTTTCAGATAAAAGCCAAGCTGTGCTCCCTGGGAACAGAAAAATCTTGCTACAGATTTGTACAAATGTCACCCTACTGTCACTTCCATTCATAACAGATAAAGGCAATAATAGCATACAAAATGTTAATAACTGAAGATATATAGATATTCCAGAATGTTTTAATTCAACTAATATTAGAAAATGATTAGGCTGTCCTGGAAATTGGTATGTTTATGAATATTTGATACAAAATTTATATACAATTTAAAATATGCCTAAAGCATTTTAGGGAGAATGATAAATAGAAACTGGGTTATATTGCCAGATATAAGCAGCATCATTTTTATAGTTCTTTTAATGATTCATACTTTTCTTATAAGAATATTTTTATATTTTTCTCAGAAGAAGATAATTAAATAGGTTGTTAAACTGCTAATGGGTAGCAGAAAACCTCAATTGTACTTAAAATAGTAATAAAAAAGCCTAATTTATTTGAGTAGTTAAGATAGATCACCTGAAAATCACCTGTTGCTCTCCTCCTCAAAGACTTCTCAAGTACTTCCATCACAAGTCCTTTCCACAAATAATTGCAAAATCAATCCACATTGGTATTCACTTTTTATGAAGCATTAAATCAGTAGGGATGACCCTGCTAACAGGGTTACAGCAATGCAAATGGATTGAGTGGAATCTCTTGTTAAAATTCTATGATATTCCAGACAAGGCATTTTCAACATTGCACTTGCAATGCTGTGTCTGTACATATAAGACTTTTATTTAGAACCTAATTGGGAATGGTGCTAAAAATGTTAAATTATAGTGGGATTGATCCCAGAAAGTTCTTCAAGTATATGGAATGAGGCTCAGAAAAGGTCTGGAAAACATGTCCAATGAGGAAGGGCTGAAGGAGTTGGGTTGGTCAGCCTGGAGAAGAGGCTCAGGGGTGACCTCCTGGCTCTCTGCAACTCCTGCCAGGGCTGGAGAGAGGTGTGGGATGTGTGTCCTGCCAGGGCTGAGGGAGAGGAGAGAGGGAATGGCCTTGAGCTGAGCCAGGGCAGAGTCAGATTGGGTGTGAGGAGAAATGTTTTCCCTGTTGTGGTGTTCAGCACTGGGATATTGCCCAGGGAGGTGGTGCAGTCACCATCCCTGGAGGTGTTTCAGAGGTGTCTGATGTGGCACTGGAGGATCTGGGTTAGGGTTTGGGGGTTCCAGCAGTGACAGGTTCATGGTTGAACTGGATGATCTTAGAGGTCTCCTCCAACCTCGTTGGTTTTATGATTCTCTATCAAATACCAAGTCTACAAAAGCTGAATGCATGCACAGCCCCCAGATTTCTCCAGACTATTAAAGTGACAGCTGCTCCTCTCAATTTAAAATAAATTGTTCATTATTAAATATCTCTGCCTGAGTATGTTAGTTAAGTCATAATTGCATATGTTTCTGAAGAAAATACATCCTGGAAATCTCTTTCTTTCAAAGAAAGGAACACTGCTGAATCTATGCTGCTCTCTGCTCTCTTTCCTCAGGGTTTTTGCTCTTAATAAAAGCAATGTGATGTGATTTTAGTTGTTAGTGTGTAATTTTTTCCATTTCCAATGCTTTCTAAAATAGTGAAATCCATTAAAGTCAGAGAAAACATTATGCTACACATAACAGAGTATCTTTTTCAACCAGAATTACTTTTTTTTTTTTCCCTGAGGAGGGGAAAAAAGATGCTGTGGTTAAACAGGATAAAGCTTCCTGTATTTTTTCTCTTTCTTTTTGAATCTGGGCATGCAGTAGCAGCTAAAATGATATGTCTCATATGTTTGCTTAAAGTCCATTGAAAAAAGAAGTGCATCAGATGAAAACTGAACATTAATGATGAAAGAGGATCAGAACTGCCTTGATAAATTAGAATCTATTGACAGTGAAATTGTATTAACCCTGTACATGCCTTTACAGTCAAAAGACCTGGACTGAATTATGCTCAATAAGAAATGTCCCAGAAATCTGAAGGAGATAAGAGATCTGTGTGTGCACAGTACAGGCTGTACTGTTTCTATAGTCAGACAGATGAAAAGGCTCTTTCTTGTCCAGAAATATTCTCATAGAAAATACCATATTTTAGACATTCCTACATAAATATTTGTATTTATGCATGTAAATTTATTAAGAAAACTTTATCTTTGTTTAATCAATAGATATATAATGTGCATGTTTATATTATTTAACCAATATATATATATATAATGAGATCCCAAAGACAGAATGATGTCCTCACATCAGTTAAGAGAAACTACCTATAATCTCTTTATGCTCTTTATGTGAAGAGCAACTGGAGTGTATTGAGCTCTGCCTGGAGGGATGAAGAACAAGTTCAGAGTTTAGGGGTAAGAATTAAGGGGCAGGTTAGCATGGGTCACGTTGTTGTGGGTGTTTACTGCAGGCCATCTGATCACCCCACCTCAATATCTGCTGGACAGACAACACAGCTAGGCACACATAGCCCTGGAGGTCCCTACAGGGCATTGATGTTTAGCAAACTTAGCGAATGGATCATACCCTGTTGGATTCATCAGAAGCATTCCTTGTTTTCTCCATGGGAGAGGCCAAAGATTGAGTGGAAATGACAAGCACAACACTGCACTGGGTAGACAGGTGTGCTGATTGCTTTGGAACAGGAGTTTGAATATGACAAGCAGATCCCAAAATTTGTAAGTGGTGATACACTATGTCCCAGACAGACTAAAGACCTCCAATGCCTTTTCCTCACCATTCCTGGAGGTTTTTAAGATGAGACTGGATGTGGCACTTAGTGCCATGGTCTAGTAACCACGGTAGGGTTGGACTGGATGATCCTGGAGGTCTTTTCCAACTTGGTTTGTTCTATGATTGGCTGTTGCAAAACCTTATTATTTAGCTAATCCAGAGCTGCACTACTGTATGTCTACCTCTTCCACTTCATTCTCATCCATCACTACAAATGTGGCCTGCACACCCAGCACATCTCTGCAAGCCTAGGAAAGCAATAGGATGTGCTGTAGATCCACTGAAGTTGTGGATGATACATCGATTTACATTGAGTGCAATGAAAACTGCAATGGATTTTTATTTTGAATGCAAGGAGTGGCAAAGATAGTGAGGCTGATTATACTGAAACTGAGTACTGGGAAATGCCAGTACCTGGCACAAGCAGAGAAAGTGTCATTAGAAACTTAGGCATGTGTAACATAACAAGGAAAATTTGAATTCCCAGATTATTCAGCATCTCAAAAAGGAAAACTACTCTTTCAGAGATAAGAAACTTTTGCTTCATGCATAAGTGTGTAGTCACTCTGGGAAAAAAACCTTGAAGTGTGATGATTGAAATGCCAGGTGTAGACTAGACTCATTTTACATAATAACATTCATTAAGGAATAAAATGATCATTGTCATCATCAGCTCTGATTCCTACTCTGCTGCTATGAACTTTACATTGATTTATCACACAGAAGTTGTGAAACTCTGTTTGTACCAATACTTACATAGTTAAGCCACATCACACAATTTGTCTCAGACTCTTCAGGTTTCTTTTCTGCAGAAACACTATAGAAATAACCAGGTGTGGATAGAATTTGCTCAGGGGTTATTATTGCACACTTGCCCAAACATCTTTTTACAATCTATCACTTCAAGGTGTACAGGTTGAGGCGAGACATACTCTTACTGAAACAAGTGCTGCTGCAAACCAGGTTTTGCAATCACTGAAGCAAACTCTTCCAACTGATGTTTTCTGCTCTGCTGGTCCCACCTTTGGATGGCTGTGTTGGAAATTGCAGGCATATAATTCCTATTGTAGGAAATCAACTAGTCACCTAAATAGGCTGAGTAGGAGAACAGCAAAGTGAAGAGCCTTTTTTAACTGTGAGCATCACGTTCTCTTTGAATATGTGCAGCTCC
>NW_008663999.1:0-10701 GCF_000695815.1 Acanthisitta chloris | reverse complement strand
ATCAAAGACATATGTTATTGCAATATAGAGGGTGGAAAAAACATTGCTCCAGGAGATGTGGACAGATGTGGGTCTTTGGATCTGCAAGAATGATAAACTGTCTAGCTGATTCATAGTGAAGTAGAAAACTCTATCCTTGACTTAATTAATAGCCCAGGAAACTGGCTCTGCTCCATGGATCCACTCTCTGGTAAGCTGAAACACCAGAGTTCTTAGCTTCTCAATTACATGTAGAGAACAGCAATTGCTACTCTCCTAGCAAGATTTCAGTGTCCTGCAGGCAACTCAAAACTGAAATCTTGAAGAGAAAATTGAAAACATGAGATTTGTTGCTGAAGTCACAGAGTGCTCTGCAGCATCTTTGGAAAGTCTAGATTTACTGATGGGTGAAGGAGAAAGTAGTTAATGGCTCTTCCTGCCAAGGTGAACTGCAAAGGTTACTCAGCTAAGTTATGCTAACCTTCCTATTGCAACAGTTCATCTGTTTTCCAGACAACCCCACAGGAGAAGGAAATTTGGCTTTAGAACTTCAGGTGGTAATAAAATGACAAGTAATCCCTTTCTGAACACCAAAATGGTACCAAAATACTGTATTTAGCTGTGTAAGTGATATATATAGTGGAGTCTTACATCTCTTAATACAGCCCCAAAATCAATAAGCAATTTATAAAGCTACTTACTGTGAAAAGCAGGAAAACAGTCATCATGCTTTGCAAGCAGCAACATAACACATTGCAAAATTCAATATTTAATGAAAACCATAAACCAATATATGCAATAAATTATTAAATTAAAAATTAAATTACATTAAATTATTGAGGTCTTTTCCACCCTGGATGATTCTATGATCCTTGTGGGTCCCTTTTAACTCAGGATATTCTTTGAACAATAGCATGACAATATTTCAAGTAATGAGAAACCCACATTTCCTTATCAAATGTGAGGCAGCTTAAAAAAAAAAAAAAAGGATTGCATTTATCGTGTCAAGTGAGAATTTGGCATTTAAGGTTGTGTCAGGTTCTATCAAACCTTAACTTAGTATAATGCAGCATAATTCTTCAGTTCAAATCTGTTTTCAATGTGCTCATGCATGTCAGACTGAGATGACCAACTATAGATGTGGAAAAGCAGCTTTGGTTTCCATTCCAGCAGTTCTAAATAGCCAATTTGTCCTAAAATTTCTTACCTCAAACTATTCCCAAGTGCAGAACTAACAGTGTAAGAAATTCAGAGTTATTGGCCTGATTTAAGATGGGATGAATATACAAAGAAAATCATATCTGAGGGATATCCTTGTAATTCTACACCTTCCTCAGAAATATTGTCACACTTTCATTTCTGATCCTAGGTATAACTACAAGGGTAAAATTGAGGGAAATAGAAGAGCTATTTAGATAAATCATCAAAATATTTAATATTCCACAACATTCCTCTTCTTTGTTTTGGTTTTCATTTCAACAGAGTAATTGTTTTGGAGGGTGTCATGATATGAATCTTTGCCAACAACTAGTTTGAAAATCCATCAGTCACTTCCTGTTTTAGCTGCAGAATCTGTTGAGGATTTTCCTGGAGTGTGGGTAAGGAAAACAAAGCAGCTATAAGATCTGATGCTGAAACAGCTGGAAAAAGCAACAAGATTTCACACAAGGTTTTTTTTCTGCAGGTTTCTCAGATGTAACACTTCCACCTCAAATGTAGGATTGCATGTCACAGCAGGACAATTAGCATGTTAGTTAGAGTAAGAGTGTCCCACTGAGGAAGATAACCCTGTTGTTCCACTGATTGCAGATCTGAAAGGATAAGAAGACCACCCATTTCTTCAGTGGATATGTGTCTCTAACTCTGCAACGTGGACAGCATTAAAAAATACAGCTAACACAGGTCAGGATTAGGCAGATACTGATCTATCAGTTTAGATGAAATATTTAGTTTCTGTGCTTCTTCTACTGCATTGACCATAAACAATGAGAACTCCATGGATTCTCACAGCAAAGTGTGAATAATATACCCATCATGATTCTAGTCGTAGCATATGATGGGAATATGTATAGGCACAAAGCCTGATGAGGTAATTTTATAAACCATGCCAGAGGAAATGTGTCACAGTGGCACAGCCTCACCCAATTTCAACACATTCCTCTGTACCATCCTGAAGCCAACTTCAGTGTTTTTTTGGATGTGGTTGCTTTGGTTTTGTTGGTTTTTTCTTTTAATTCTAGTTTTAGAGGGGGTGAAGTAAAAGAGGCATCAAGGAATGACTTTCTCCTTTTCCTTTCCTCCTCCTCTCTTGCAGTTGTTTCAGAGGATGCTCAGAGAATATTTCTTTCCTCTTACAGGTCCAGCCATAGAGTCCTAAGTGCACATAACTACAAGGATAGCTCAAATGGACTGTAGAATCATAAACAACCAGAAACTGGGTGTGGATTCATAGAAATCCAGAAAAATTACTTAATCATACTATTTGATGAATCAGAATGGAATACTCCGCCTGGATATGATTAGTAACCACCAGAGCCTAAACTCAGCTTTACTTTCCAAACAGTACAAAATCATCAGCATTCTTCTAGTACCTCAAAGAGATTTAGTTGGCTATGAACTGGAAGAAAGAAGCAATTTTTGAATGTATCACCATCTTCAGATTCTTCACAACCTTGTTCACTTGGGCTTTTACTAGGCTCTGATTCATACAAGAAACCTTGGGCTCAGTTTAGGAGTACTGCAACAAAGTGAAAAGCCCATTTTGGGCTGTGGTATATGAACTAGTTCTACCCTGATTTTGCAGTGAGGATGCAGCAAAAACAAAACTAATTAAGCTTCCAAAAACATGAGTTGCCTGAAAATTTGGAAAAGATGGGAAGAGACTCAGCCAAGTGAGGCACTAAAACGTCAGATGATATGTTCACAGGAGTCCCAAACACATGTTCAGAGGATATGCTGAACTTGAGCTTCCTCATGTGATATATTGCTTAAATCTTGTTCAACTGACCTTTATGCATACAAGAATTAATACAAATGTGACGTATGTTTATGTAGGGAGATTTTGTCCTTTCTCTTCTCTTTCTCCATGGAATATTTTTTTAGAACTATTTGGTGAACATCTGCAAGATATTTTGGCACAATTTGAGACTATTTCCTCTCATTTTATCACTTGTTACCTTGGTGAAGAGATCAACTTCCACCTGACTATGGTCTCCTTTCAGGGAGTTGTGGAGAGTGATAACATCTCCCTTGAGCCTCCTCTTCTTCAGGTGAAACACCCTCAACTCCCTCAGCCTCTCCTCATGCCACTTGTGCTCAGTCCCTTCACCAGCCTCGTTGCTCTGCTCTGGACCTGCTCCAGCCCCTCAATGTCCCTCTGAGCTGAGGGGCCCAGAACTGAGCACAGTACTCAAGGTGTGGCCTTGAATCATAAATACAACTGCTGAAACAATGTATGTATATTCCAAAATATGAGAAGTGCATTTATTTCTTAAACTGATGACTGTAGAGAACATGGAGAGAACCATAAAGACATGGCACAAGTTCTGCTGGAGAGAATATTAATGACATGGTCTTGGCTGAGGTTATTAAGGCTACACAAAAGAATAAAATTGCATAAACAATATCTTGGATATCCTTTTTGTGAATGGATTCTTTGGCATAATAAAGAAAACATTTAAACAAGTTCTCTTTTGCATGTTAAATGATTCCCTCTTGGAATGGCTCGTTTTGGAACTTATCAAAGGAAATGTTAGTCAAAAATTGAAAAAATAGTTATACTTGAGACATTAAGTAATAGTGACCACAACAGAATTCAATTTAGTTTTCTTAGAGGAGGAATAACATTAAAAGAGAGAAAAAATAACCTTATGATATGACATTTCAGAAGACATTCAAAACCAAAAGCCAAACTCAGAGAAAATGAAAATAAAAGGACCAACATAATTTAAAGCTAATTTAAAACCTTGTATTACTAGCTGAAGCCACATAAACACATGATACCAATCATAAATTTTACTGGACCTTGAAGAAGCAGGAAAATGAATTTCAAAACTCCACTGGCAAAGCAGCAAAAGTCTTAGACTTTTTTTTTTCTTCAAGCAGAAAGCTTTGTGAAAAAAAAAAAAAAAAGAATCAACCCACTGAGGCCAACAGAAGAGAGCCAACCATGACCATGAGCTGGTGGGGATTTGATGCATGACCAAGTTATGATGAGATGACAAGTTAACATGTATCAGCTGACTTGTGATAAATGGATTCCTCTGAATAAAGCAATTTTGGCCTCAAATTACAATGATTACCTTTTCTGAGCCTCTATACCCTTGGCTGGACTCACTCCAGCTCTGCAATGTCCTTTCTGAAGTGAGGAGCCCAAAACCTAACACAGCACTGAGGTGTGACTTCCCCAGTGCCAAGTCCAGGGGGTTGATCACTGCCCTAGTGCTGCTGCCACACTGTTCTTGAGACAGACCAAGATGCTCTTGGCCTTCTTGGCCACCTGTGCACACTGTTGGCTCATATTGAGCTGCTGCCAGCACTTGTTTCAAGTAATCATAGAATCAATCAGGTTGGAAAAGACCTCCAAGATCATCAAGTCCAACCCTCCCGTGGTCACTAGCCCATGGCACTAAGTGCCACATCCAGTCTCAGCTTGAAAACCTCCAGGGATGGTGAATCCACCACCTCCCTGGGCAGCACATTCCAATGCCTGAGCACTCTCTCTGCAAAAAATCTCTTCCTAATCTCCAACCTAACCCTCCCCTGGCAGAGCTTGAGTCTGTGCCCTCTTGTCCTGCTGCTGGTTGCCTGCATAAGAATGATAAACCTATGTCCTAGAAAAAAAATTATCACATAAACTCATTGATGATGTTGCAAGTTTTTAGTACTTATTGACATTCATTAAAAAAAAACAGTTTTGCCAAACTTGAGAACTCTTATAGTGCCAGATCAGGCTTTCCAAAAAAGCATGTAATGTTTTGAGAAACAGATGCAAAGATCTTTCAATTTACTGTCCATTTTTTTCCAATATTTGAAACACCAAAAAAAATTTGGCCAGGAATTCTTTGCAATGCTAAACTGTGAGCAAAACTGAGCATTCTTGAGGAGACTGGAATTGAAAGGCAACTCCCATCACTTACTCTTTCAAAGTGTTGTTACTGACAATTGAGAGACAACAAGGTTGGGCTTAGCATTCCTTAACTATCTGCAGAGTTGAAGATAGTTAACAGTATCTAGATAAACATTACAAAAGAATAAATGGCAGCAGCTTAAGGAGAAATTTGGGTTCATCACCACTTTAGAATTTTTGGAATGCATTTGCAGCACTATCGATAAAATGAAACAGGTTAATTTTTCTCACTTAGTATCTCAAAGCACTCTAAATAAAATGCTGTCCTTAAGTATTTTGGAGCTTACTGATAAATAAAACTGCTTGTTAGCACAGTATAGAAGAATTTATGACTAGTTTATCACTCAGAGCTGAGAACGACACAGTCTAAGATAATATTAAGTAAATAGAGGATACTTTTTTGCCATTAGTCCGAAGTGAGAATGTGCTCAGATACTCATAGATTTTGCTTTTTATCTTGCTTGTCTGCACACTTGTCAGCTGCTAGCCTGATCAGCTTTTCTTATTAACTGTTCATGTTAACAAGTCTTTTGGTAAAAGCTTGCTGATATTGGTACAGTGAGTTCTAATCAGGGTAGAGGAAAGTCTGTCTCATTAGACTAGCTTTCTGCTCCCGAGGAAAGTCTGTCTCATTAGACTAGCTCTCTGCTCTTCTCTGAAACTGCCAGTCCATGCATTTATCTAGTGAGGACTCCATCATCTTCCACAGTCACAGAGACCTTATGTGGTCTTTTTTACCAGATCTTGTTTTCCTTTCACACTATATTGATCTGGGCAGCCTCAATCTTTCCTTGGTTTCTTGCTTTAATATTCTGTCTCCAGAAAGCTCTGGATGTGTGTACATCTCCAAGAATCCCCTGGGAATAAGATCAAGTCAAAATTCTCCAGGCTAAAGCTAGGATAATAATCCTATTCCATCTGAAAGCAGGGAGTACCACAGAAAATGCCTTTCAATTACATATTTATTGCACCATCTCCAATTATCATTAGAGAGCAAAAACTTCAGAACTAAACCCTATGTTTTCTCTTATAATCCTTTTAATCCTTAAGAACACAGATTTAGTGCCTTTAACTCATGAAACAAGAAAATACCTTCAGTCTAAATCATGCTTGTGTATCATCTGGACTTCCCAGGAACAGGAGACTGAAATGTCCATAGGAACTATTGGAAAAGATAATTACATTGCCACTGAATGACAGTAGTTATCTGACTACAGAATTACTCTTTTGGAAGGACTACAAGAGAGGAATGATCTGTCATAATAAAGATTATTTGATTCCCTTGCAATGAAAACAAACCTTGTTTCCTTAGAAAATGAGGTGTTCTTGATCAATCTGCTAACTGGTGACACAATCCACATTCCCTATGAGATCCCCATGACCAATTTCAAGTTTTGTGGGAAAAGGGTGAGGAACAAAGGGCAGTCTAAAAAACATTAAGATTTTCCAAGTTTCGTGACAATCAGCAGTTAAGAAACAGAAATATTCCACTAGTCTCTTAACTAAAAAAGAGAACAAACTCATTATCCATATAACACAATTAGCAGGCAACTGGTCAATTAGGACATGCAAACTGACTGGTCAACAAGCACATGCAGAAATAATCACACCTCTACTACTTTTGGACCACCTAGGGAATCAAAAAAGTGGTTAATGAATAGGAAGAGCTGAAGGAATATTGCTGAAGGTAACGTGAGGTTGCTACAAGGGAGACTTTAATGCCTGGGATAATTTTATATGTGCTGCAGTAGGAAAACTTTAGGGATGAGGAAAGGTGAGTATGACTGGAAGAATTAAGTGATTTGTTAAGAAGCGAAGATGCTAAAAAAGGTAGTGAGAAGAAGATCTCAGATTACTTGAGCTGAGGAAGGACTAGAAAAAGCCTAAGGGACATGTGATATAATGATCTACAAGGATAGAATACATTTCTTTCACTTTTCAAGTTTATCTTCTGCTTTAAGGATTGCCTGCTGTTGAGCAATATCCTTATCCATATTTCTTATCACCAGTGTCATGCTACTCAAAGGTAGTTCAGTCTCTCTAGGTGAAACAATAGGTAGTTGGAAGAAAGTTCTATTCTTGCATAATTCTACTGGGAAAGAAATGATGAGATTTAGCAAGACTAGAGGATAGCAGGAGCCTGTGGGAAGTTATCCATGAAACTTCAAATGAAATCCAGATTTCTCAAATCTACTACATTATTAACACATCATTGGTGATCAAATCAACCCTATAGAAAATCTCTTGATGAAAGAAAAGAACTTGTCTTTCCCCAAAGAAATAGTTTAATTATTAAAGGTTTTGGTTTAAAGACATGTTTTATGGGTAACTTCTACAAGTTTCGTATCAGATCTCTGAAGTTCACCATCCAAGCTAACTACCAGAAGTTGTGAGGTGTTTATTTGGGTTTATCTACATTTTCAGCAGGTGTGAGGTCTTTATAGGGGTTAAAAATCAGCTTGGGAACTGATTGGTTAAAACAAGTCTTGTCCAATCAACAGCATTAAGGTCAGGCTAAACACTTTCTAATCCAATTATGCAACCTGCTCTTGGGATTTCCCTCCACCCTTTAGTGCTCTCAGCTGCATTTTTAAAAGTCTGTAAACAATCCTGTAGTAGTATCAGCATTATTATAACCCCTGTGAAAGCAACTGCACAAGCCCAAGATGCCAACACATTATTACCCTGTGCTACTGTTATGCAGCTGCAACCAAAATTATGGGGCTCAGGTGCATGATGTAATATCCAACCTCTGCCATCGAGCTGAAAATGTCTGGCAAGGACAGACCTTAAAGACTGAAGGACCAAACACTTCTAAAGCAAAACCACTGTGACAAAATTGGCACAGAAGTCAACATGTGTAGAAACTTATCGTGGTGTTTTGAACAGCTAAATACATTGGCCAAACCACACCAAGAAGGTTGAAGTAGGGTTACAGCTAGGCATGACTAATTCAGCAAAACTCTGAAGCTCTTCTTCGTCATAGGTTAGAAATCTACTTTCTGCATGTTAATTTCTAGTTTGCACCATTAAAAATATAAAACATGCAAAGATATGACAAGTTTAACTCTCAGATATTCCCTATGGGTCCTACAACACTCCCAGGCAATAGGATCAGGTGTCAGGACATGTCAATATGCCTGTTGCCTTTCAACAATCCCAAGGTGTAGCATTTCTATGCTGCTATCAAATTCACAGCACACTTCAGGAGCTGTTTCACAAGCATGTATAAACATTAGTTATTATTATTTTCAAATCTCCATGCATTAAATTTTTGGGTTTGTTTTACTTTAAAATTAAGAGTACAAGGACTTTCCAACAACCCAGATATCTAATTTTACAGCTCAAGGGTTTTAGTGCTAATACACATTAAAGCAGTAAATGTGAAGCCACATTAACCTGATATTATGAAGTAATTTGTTACATTTTCTAAGAAATTAAGGGGTTGTTCTGTGTCAAGAAAATTACAGAGACCACATAGAGCACTTGTAACATCTATTTCACAATTCTGAATGACATGTACTCACACATATTACAGTGCTTTATAAAATCCTCAAAGAAGTATCTTCAGAAAATACCATTTTCTTTATAAGAAAGGAGTACAAGAATCATAGAATCATAGAATCAAGTTGTTCTATTTTGCCCATAACACAGGCATTGCCTGAAATTCTGACAGTTTTGAGTTCTGTGTATAATTTCACTTTTCATTTTATTCTCTGATTAAACATTTATGAAAAATCTTGAGACTTACTGGGGAGGTGATGGATTCACCATCCCTGGAGGTTTTCAAGCTGAGACTGGATGTGGCACTTAGTGCCATGGGCTAGTGACCACGGGAGGGTTGGACTGGATGATCTTGGAGGTCTTTTCCAACCTGGTTGTTTCTATGACTCTATGATTCTGCAGTAAGCCATTCTCAGCCAAAGGGTTTTATCCTTGGATGTGCAGCATGCTAGACCTGTCATCAGATATTCATCCCAAGTCCATCTTCCCTACTTTCATCTGAGTGTGAGGCCTTTGGTTTAAACTGACTGTTATTCTTCTTCCAAACTCAGGAGAGACAGAAGTACATTTCCACATGAAGTGCAGCCACCAAATGGATCACCTTTCTGAGATACTCAGCAACAAACAATATCCCACCAACTTTTTAATCCCAAAAGTTTGGGGGAGGTTGCTATTGTCCTTAGTACTACTGACATACCATCTCTGTTCTATTTTTGCATTAACTGTTCTGTTTTTCTACTGAAGCTTTCATATATTTAGCAGCAGAATTTAAGGACAGTGTGCAGCACTCAGAGCTGTTGTTGGAGGACCACACTGTAACTTTGTCTTCTAAACATGAAATATTTCATTTACAAGAATTCAAGCATTTAAGAAATGAAATAACCCATTGCAGTGCTTGAGTGTTTACCCACAGGAGCTGCAGTCACTCAACAAGGAATACTCTGGAGTCACTGAAGAGCCTGGGACTGTTTACAGCCTGGTTCTGAGCTATAATAAATGCTCAACCTGCTGAATACTTTCACACCTCCTCAGTAGTGTGTTTAGAAATGACTACTATCCCAGATGCTTGTGTAATTTGAAAATATGCAGGAGGACACAGCCATGCCTAAGATAAGCAGAGAAGAGAATGACTTACTGCACGTAAACACAGGCACGTAAAGACAAGATATTTTTTTCAGCAACAGCATTAATAAAAACAAGATCTCTAGGACAGCTTACATCTTTCTGGGCTCCCAGACAACACATATTTTCAAGCTTTGCATCATACCATTCTCAATCAACTGAGATGAAATATTTAATATATAAAGGAATGGGTTTATTTTCCTTTACTTTTGGCTTTTACCATACACCCACAGGAAAGCACTTAGCTTAATCATAAATAAAGAGCTGCAGGAGCTCATGGAATTGAGCAATACTTGCTAACCTTTAGCTTTCCAGCTGAAAAAATGACCTTCAGTGATGACCCCAGTGAATAGTGCTATCTGGAATAATTCCCTCACATCGTGCAACCTATTATTTTACTATTATTAAGCTTTAGTACCACTGCTGGGAGAAACCATCTGTTAAAAGAGAAACAAGGTACTGACCCTTAGGTATGTGAGGACTGTTGTTTTCTGCAATCAGTTTTAAGGCACTTTTCATTCATTTTTGTACAATTTCCTTTCACCAGTGTCAGGAGGATCAGAATAAGAAAAGGCCAACATCCCTGTGATGTTTATTGCACATCAGCAAATAAAAGATATATTTACAGCTGCATTCACTGTTTTACTAGGCCTATTAAACAAATGTGTTGTAAGAAAAAGCCTATAAAGCAAACTTAGCAACAGTAAAAAGGCCATTGTTTGACTCCCCACAGAAGTTTCAATTGCTTCACAGTATGAAGTCAGGAATCCTTTAGATAAAAATAAACACAGAAGAAGGAGAGAATAGGTACATTAAGGATGTTAAGAGGAGTGAAATCTTTCACTGAATGCCTATCTGCTAAGCACTGGTTCCTTGGTTTAGAGAATTATTTTGCAAATATTTTGAAAAAAAAAAAATAAGACCCATACACATACTAGAGGGATCTGGTTGAGAACCTTTTAAATTTG
>NW_008663998.1:1984-6807 GCF_000695815.1 Acanthisitta chloris | reverse complement strand
GCAGGACATGGCTACGGGCATGAGCAATGAAGACCGGCACGACAGCAGCTCTGCAGTCAGGGACACCGTGAGCCAGCAGATACAGTCATGGCTGGAGAAGGCACCTCAATGCCCCATCTGCCTGGAGGACGCTGATGATGCAGCCTTCGTGCTATACTGCTTCCACCAGTTTTGCACGGTCTGCATCAAGTACTGGGCCAGGCAGAACAGCACATGCCCACTCTGCAGGCAGCCTTTCCAGCTGCTCCTGTGCGTGCAGAACCCCAACCTCCGCAGCAGGAGGAGGCTCAGAGAGCAGGCCCAGCGCCTGGCCGGCTGTGCAGCTGAACTCTGCCAGCTCCTCTGCAGAGCTCTGTTGAGAGCTTGGTGTGTTACCCATTCTCCCTCTCATTAAATAGTCAGACTATTTCCAGGGCTTGGTTTCTTTTTTTTCCCCCCAAACCAAAGACCCACCCACTCTAGGCAAAGCTGTGTTGCCACTGAGCTGCCCAGGACTGTGTCCTCCATACTTTGCCAGTGCAGAACGACCATCAGGAGTATGGAGGTTGCTCTTCTGCCTGCCACCAGTGGAAACATACCAGGGGGAGAGCACAGTGCGTAGTTTTGTTTGCTGAATTTGCCTGGCTCCTTGAATTCTTCAAAGGACTCGTTCACCAGGGGGAAATGTGTTACTGTGTGCTGTGGGGTACTCTGCATTAGCAAAACATAGCATTCCTTTGGGTTTTCCTTGTCTTCTTGACTTAGCTCCGCCTTGGGGAATGGGATAATTTGTATCCTGCAATATTTGTTTGTCATCTCTAATTGCTGTGGACACAGAATGTAATGGAGTTAAAGCTCTAAGACAAGAATGAGGTTTACTTAGGTATCCTAGAAATGCTATAGCATCTTAACAGCCCATTCCAATGCCTGATCACTCTCTCCGTAAAAAACTCTTCCTAATATCTAACCTAAACCTGCTCTGGCAGAGCTTGAGTCTGTGCCCTCTTGTCCTCCTGCTGGTTGCCTGGGAGAAGGGACCGACCCCCACCTCACTGGAAGAGTTGTGTTTCTTCACCTCTTAATCTGATTCTGCTCCTATAACAAAAGCCTTAAACAATCAGCAACTGAACAAAGGAACAAGACACACTATCTTCTGGTTTTCTCTGACTATGAGAAGTTGAGTATCAGCCTGAAGGATTTTAGTGCTCTTGAAACCTGAAGCTCTATTTTGGACCAGGTTGGAAAAGACCTCCAAGGTCCTCAAGTCCAATCCTATCATGGTTACTAGACCACGGCACTGAGTGTCACATCCAGTCTCACCTTCAAAACCTCCAGGGATGGTGAATCCACCACCTCCCTGGGCAGCCCATTCCAATGCCTGATTACTCTCTGCTGTTGCAATGAGAGGATCCTATCCTTAATTCAAGTTTTTGATGCTTCATGTTTTGAGACAGAAATCAAATTTTTTTTAATAATAAAAGTATATGTTGCAAGAACACAATACAAGTTACTTCATCGTATTTAAGCAGCGCGATCCTAACTCCATGTTTCTATGCTTAAATTAAGCTATGTTGGATTTTTTCATCCACGATTCTATTGCTAATACAAACTCATGCTAAAAAGAATGTAAACAACAAAGCAGAACATACATTTCTATCACCACAGAAACACAAGAGAATCACTTAAAAATTTCAGTTTTTTTTCTTAGGAATTTAAGGCTTAAAATATTTAAGTTATAATAATGCATAAAGGATGTGAGGATAAACCAGCACAGAATTATCTGGATATCCCTCAGAGGTAGGGGGAGAAAATACCTCAAAGAGTAGACTTCCCAGTAATAGTTAAGAGCAGCAATACAGAATTCCTAAGAAACAACACTGAATGGAAGGTCTAAAAATGTAACCAATTTTTTTTTTGCACTATGTACTATACGTCTGTATTTGTAGCTTGTATGCACACTGCAGCAGGAAGGTGAATGCAGTGATGCATACACCAGTAAGTGTTTATCGTAACACTAGAATTCCAGCTTTCTCAGACCAGAAATCCCAAACAGGGCAGGCTTTACTGCATTACCTGGACAGGACCAGAGAAAACCCTTAAACATGTGAAGAAACATACAGGTCTGAAAGTCCTCTTTGCAAGTAAACTCTTCACTACTGGTTCAATTAGCTTACATACTCCTCTACAATTTCAGCAGAATTCTGTCTTGGATGCAGAAAGGCATTCTGTAGGAATCATCACAAACTTAAAATTCCCCCAGAAACTGTCACCTACTCCAGTGTGAACAGGAAATGATATCATCTAACACACACATCTAAGAGCTAGCAGCCGTAGCTATGACCCTGTGCCCTCACTCGTGCTACTGCAGATTCAGCTTCCCTGGAACTGAATAGCCTAGCTTTGATCTCATGGCCGTCCTGCTCACCTCATTAAACCAGCAGAAAACAGCACCAACATAGACATGGATTCTTTGCTGCAAAGACTGAAAAGGAGAAGGAAGCGAAGAAAACAGGTGCAGACAACTGGAAACTTGTCATTGGCAACAAAGCATTAGGTCTGTGGAACTGATTAAGATACTAATCACCAGAAAAATAACCTTAGCAGTGCAACATTGCATAACGATAGTGACCTTAAACAGAAGGTAGCTATGTAACTCTAGCATGCTTCAGAAATTTATTAGACAACATTATCAGCTCAATCTCAGCATAGGAGCCTTAAATTCTCAAAAGCATTTAGGCATCTAAGGTCCCTTCTAACTCAAACACTTCTGTAATTCCACAACTTACTAAATTCTGTGACAGGGATCCTAGACACCTTTGCAGAGCTTTGAACACTAATTGCTGCTGAATATATAGATACTATTTTGAGAGGGAAAACTGGAAAGCTTGGGAAATGGCTCTCAGGGATTGAGTGTGCAGCTAAAGTATAGTAAAACAATATAGACTACAAGTAGATTAACCTCCCATTTGTGAAACACAAGCACATACTTATGTAGTTAAAACTAAGAGCCAAATTTGAGTTGATGCAGACTCACCAAGAAGAGAGTGCTAAACAAACATCTCAGCTGTGTCATTAATATATTGACTGGGCCAACTCAGTCACATACTAAAGTGATACTCAAATACATTTGGCTGCAAAGAGAGACAAAAAGGTTACCCTTTCCTTGTTTCCTCTCACTACCTTTATTACAGCAACTTCTGACATGAAACTCACGACATTAATTCGATTAGCAAAAAGATCTTTATAGTAACAAATCTCCAATTAAAAAACTTTCCTGACATTCATAAATTGTTTAAGAAAACAAAGGCCCATTTCCAAGGGTATAAAGTGTCAGCCAGCCTCAAGCACTGGGGAGTGCCTGGCATAGCTGGTATGAACAGTCTCCTGCACAGGTGTTGGTGTGTTCTGACTAAGCTCCTAACCACAGCCCTGGCACAGTCAACCTCTTCCACTGCCACTGAAGCTTTCTCCTCACACAGATTACCAGCTGGTGGCTAGAAGCTTACTCTGTGTGTATCCTGACAAACATGGAAAGAAACTACACAGACTGTAAAGAGCTTCTTGCTATGATTCCCAGACCAAAAATCAGCTAACTTAGCTCCAAGGTTAAGAATGTATCTGAGTGTATTAGCTTGTTTCATTTTGGTTTTGGAAAGAATAATTATCAAATACAACACAGGACCTATTCCAATTATCCTTAAATATGTTCCAAATAGTGTCAGCCTTCTCCACTCACTCTTTACAAGCTGTGTAAACATACAATACTCAATTAGTCCATAATAGGCTGTCTTCCATTAAAATAGAACACAACTCTGTGAATCAATAATTGTGCCACCACAGCCCTTTAAGCTTCTCTTCACTGTTATTCCCAAAATTATTTTAGCTTGGGTGGATATTTGAGATCGAAACAAGTCTACCCATACTGTTTCTTCAAAGTTTTGGTGGCAGGCAAAAATTGGTCATGAACTGTTAGCTTGCAAACCAGAAGAGAACCTGGAGGGGCGAGATCAGAACAAGGGAACTTTAGACAACAGAACAGGAGCAGCAGAAGCAAAAGTTGCCAAAGCCTTATATCCTGAAACTCAAGAGAATCTCGTTCAAATTATTATGTTTGGATAAAACCAATCAACAACTGTCTGTACATCAAAAAATCCAAGTACAACACAGTCAAATGAAGACTCCCCTCTCAAAGGATAATTTTAAAAGTATCTCCTATTTCATCTCTATCTTCAACACTGGTTTTCTTATTTGCAACTTTGCAAAACCAAGGACAATATCTTCATGTTCCCCAGCCCTGTGAGGTATGCTGAAATATGTGACTGATGTATTGCCCCTACCTATTACATTACTGTGGACATATGCTGCTCTTGGATAATTTTATCCACTGGGTTCAAGCCAGGGCAAGTACACCAAACAATTTTTACATAAAGTGCAAAGGAGACTTGTGAATTTCTTGTCTTATAAACATTTACTTAGGCTATAGGCATGAAAAAACATAAACAGCTGAGATAGAAATCACAGCTATATTCATTGTTCCTAAATTACCTACAAGAGTTAAGTATTCTAAGCAAAATTTACATAATAATCAGTATACACCAGAAGGGTGGAAATACAGTGTACACATGTTCACATTAACAATTAGCACTCATAAACATGACTAGTTTTTTAAAATTTAGTGATTTGGCATAGTGATTTTTTTCTTGTCTCTTCCTCTACTTCTCAAACTGCAAAATTTTGTGGAAATCAACTCTTGACAGATTTACATCACAGCAGATAATCTCAGGTTTTGCTGTACTGCTTTGATAAAATAATTTCTTTACAGGTGGTAGAGAAACACTAGGGAG
>NW_008663998.1:0-1971 GCF_000695815.1 Acanthisitta chloris | reverse complement strand
CATTCCTGCAAAAACAAAAGCAGCTTCCAATGTATAGTAAATGATTGGCTGATCAGCTTTGGATTATCTACAATATAGAGCACAGAATCTGAACTATATACAGACGTATAAGGATAAAAACTTGTAATTATAAATACAAAAGTATGTTGCAAAATATACAAGAGAAATGCAGACTGAAACTGTTCACTGAGTATCTGACAATCTGCTATGACATCAGCATGGTTCAGCTTGTGTTTTGAGTAACAATTCTATACTAGGCTTTCATTGTATAGGCAAAACTTTCTTTCTATAGGCGAAAACTTGTCTTTTCAGACTTTGCAATTCAGCAGCTAGTTGAAATAATTTAGAGTATTGACAAAGAGACTAGAAGCAGGAAAGAGAAAGGGAACTGCTAGGGAGGAGAGAGGACAACTGAAAGGAAAACCACTTGGGTACAAATAGTACATTGTGCTCCCACCACTCCTAAAACCAAGCTCAGAGATCATAGCCAAACTCCACAGAAAGACATTAGACTGCACTTAGCTAAAAAGAAATCTGCAATATGAAAAGATTCCTAATGTATCATTGTATGTTAAGGGGCTAGAACAGACCTTAGAGATCATCTAGTCCCAACCCCCTGCCATGGGCAGGGACATCTCCCACTAGACCAGGTTGCTCAAGGCCCCACCCAACCTGTCCCTGAACACTGACACGGTTCAGTGTGTCCACAAAGCTGTTCAGCAGTTGTGTTTTACAAAGTGGTTGCATTTAGTGGCAGATTTGATTTGCCTTCATTGTCTAAAAGCCACATGGAAATGATTGCTGTTCCCCTGGCATAAAACCTCCCCTGTATATACAATATTTCAGATCACTTTCCAACAGAAATCTGTCCCACCTCTGCCTCCCTGCTGATAGAGGTTCCACTTTGGTTATTGCATGTAAGAGAAGGTAAGATCAACTAGTCCATGACTATACAACAACTAGTTTTAATAACAATCAAACCTGTCAGGCCGAGATTCGAACTAGAAATCCAATTATGGAAAGGCCTGTGACCCATTAACATTTTCTCCACAGTATGTGACACTGCAGTGAAACAGTATTCAATTTTCTAGAGGAAATAGTCTGATTATTAATTCATAAACTGTTTGGAGTAAAGACTTAGTATTTTATTTCATTTCACTGTATTCAAACAGAAACAATTAAGACTTCCCTTTCTACTCCCAGAAGTGCTGTTTGAATATCCAAGACAAACAACCCTGAACACTATGAGCAGTGCCTGTGCCTACCAGAGCACTGAGGGTATGTTAGAGATTTGTTACCATGAAAACTAAATGCTAACATTGAATTTCATTTTCCTTAAAGTGATGTTTACATATGCAAAGGCTTTGTTTAAATATTGGAGAAAAAGATCGAAACACCAAAATCCATAACTTAGTACAGACCAGTTAATTTAAAATATAAATACCACAGTGAGCACCTGAGCCCTTTCTTTCAGATTTTAGGGGTCTGAGTGCTTATTTCGTATTTCAATCACATTTCAGTAATTTGAAAGGTATCTAGTTTTATGCATGAATAACTTAGGCTGAACTACATTAAATGAAAACAAAACCAAACCAAAAAAACCAATTAGTATTAACTTTGGCCTCATTTAATCTACCTTTTGTGTCTAAGTATATCAAGCAGTAGTTCACATACTGCCCTTTTAGCCACATCCCTGAACACCAACTGAAGTTAAACTGCTGAATTTTAGACTGCAAATATTTCTTCAAGGAGGGTATTACTTTTAAAATAGTGGTGATTATTTACCCAGTTCAAATACGTTTACCATTCTGTACATTTTAATTTGCAGTTGCAAATCAATTACAATTAACACTTTTAGATGTATTTTATCAATACACTAAGATACTCAAGCAAATCACTGTTTTGCTGTATTGAAAGCTAAAACTACGTATACAAGGTTCCAAAATTATTATAGAATCATAGAATCATAGA
>NW_008663997.1:0-1703 GCF_000695815.1 Acanthisitta chloris | reverse complement strand
GGGACACAGGGGGTGGAGGGACACACATGGCAGGTAGCATGGGGACACACACAGGTGTTGGGGACACACAGAGCACATACCATGGACACACACAAGTGTTGGGGACACACAGAGGTGTTGGGGACACACATGTATCACACACTGGCAGGTGCTGGGGACGTGAACAGGTATTTGGAACACGCATGGCACATGTGGATGGGACACACACAGGTGTTGGGACCACACATATGGCACATGCCTTAGGGACAGTGGGGCAGAGCAGGGGGACCCGACTGTCCTTCCACTAGTCCAGGTGGCTCCAAGCCCCATCCACCTGGCCCGGAACACTTCCAGAGATGGAGCAGCCACAACCTGTGCCAGTGCCTCACCACCCTTACAGCCAGGAATTCCTTCCTGGGTGAAGCCATTTCCCCTTGTCCTGTCCCAAGTCCCTCTCCAGTTCTCTTGTAGCCCCTTTAGGCACTGGAAGGTGTTCTAGGTTCTCCCTGGAGCTTTTCTTCTCCAGACTGGACATTCCCAGGCCTCCCAGCCTGGCTCCATGGCAGAGGGGCTCCAGAATCATGGAAAGACCTTAACTGCCACATTTCCCCAGCTCCTCCAAGAGGAACCCAAGAAAACCACCAAAAAAAAACCCCAAAATGAGTTTATGGAGTGTTTGAACCAGATTTCAAGGCTGGGAGAAAACTAAAGGCCTAAAGCCAAATCAGTCCTGATCCACAGGGATCTAGTGGCAGCTGGGAGGGCTAGGGAGACCAACTGCTTCCAGAGGTTTCTGGAAGGTTCCAGGTGTTCCCAGGGGGTTGGGTTCCATGGTTGTTAGGGAATGCCCTAGAGTGGCCCTTTGTGACACGGACACTGTCCCCATGCCCAGAGCCTATTGTCCCACCTGGGAGGGTTCAGGAGTGCAGAGCCCTGAGCTGCCCTTCCCTTAGGAAGTTCCTGGGATCCTGGTGGATGAGCCTGCCAGTGACAGATGACAGCAGGAGGGACACAGCACCAGGTCCCTGTCCCACAGAGAGCCTCAGGCTGGACTTGGGCTCTGCTGGAGACACTTCAGAGCCTCCTGGGGGGGACCTGAGCAGGATGGTAGTTGGGAACCAGGGATCCAGCCAGGAGCTGGAGGAGCAGCTGGGACAGAGCATGGATGCAGCCACGGCAGCACCATTCCCAGCAGCGGAGGGGGCCTTGGCCATGGGTGAGGAGTGGGAATTCTGTAGGGCCCTGGTGGTTTCCCAACGGGAAGTCAACAGACACCCAGGGCTTTCCCATTGGGAAGACAGTGGACACCAAGAGCTTTCGCAAGGGGAAAGCAAAGAATACCAATGGCTTTTCCAAGAGGAAGACAAAAGACACCAATGGCTTTTCCATGGGGAAGACAATGTGCACCAAGAGCTCTCCCAAGAATACCCGCTGGACAATGAACTGTGTCAAGGAGAAGCCAAGAATCCCACAAAGCTTTCCCAAAGGGACACCCACAGCCACCCAGAGCTTTTCCAAGGGGCAGAGGCCATCCCCCAAGCACGGTGCCCGGGGACAGCCCCCAGATACCTGGACCTCTCCCAGGGGACACCCTGCAGCTCCCAGATGATGTGGCCAGCCGTGAAATGCATCTCTGTCTGCACACTGTGGGTGAACCCGCGGTACCCGCAGCTCCTGCAGGGTTTTCCCATGGCTCCCTGGCTGGAAGGAGCCTCCTCCCGGGG
>NW_008663996.1:0-883 GCF_000695815.1 Acanthisitta chloris | reverse complement strand
CCAGTCCCTCCCAGTTTGTCCCAGTTTCCCCAGTACTCAACTCTGCTTTGATTCTACTTTTATCCCAATGGGAAAAATTTTCCAAACAACAAAGTCCTAATTGTCTCTAGGGGAAAAGAAGAGACACTAATTAACTAATTAACTAATTAGCACCTCCTAATTACCATCCCTTAATTAGCATCTCTTAATTAGCAGCTCCAATTAGCCCCTCCCTAATTAGCCCCTCCCTAATTAGCTCCTCCCCTATTAGTTCCTTCCCTTAATTAACTCTTCCCCCTCATTAACTCCTCCCCATAATTAGTCCCATCCCTAATTAGCCCCTCCCCCTCATTAGCCTCTCCTTAATTAGCTCCTCCCCTAATCAACCCCTCCCTAATTAGCTCTTTCCCCTCATTAACCTCTCCCCATTAGTAACCCCTTTCATTAGTCCCACCCCTAATTAGCATCTTCTCTAATTAAACTCTCTCCTCGTTAACTCTTCCCCTAATTAAACCCTCTCCTCATTAACTCTTTTCCTAATTAACTCCTCCCCTAACTAATCCCTCCCCTCATTAACTCCTCCCCTAATCAATCCCTCCCCTCATTAACTCCTCCCCTAATTAATCCCTCCCCTCATTAACTCCTCCCCTAATTAATCCCTCCCCTCATTAACTCTTCACCTAATTAGCTCCTCCCCAATTAGACCCTCCCTTAATTAGCTCCTCCCCCTCATTACCATATCCCAATTAGCTCCTCCCCCTCATTAACATCTCTTAATTAAAACACCCTAATTGGCTCCTCCCCTAATTAGAATCTCTGTTAATTAGCTCTTCCCCCACATTAAACTCCATCCAATTAGATCCTCCCCTTAATTAGACCCTCCCAGTCCCTCCCAGTTCATCCC
>NW_008663995.1:3492-12013 GCF_000695815.1 Acanthisitta chloris | reverse complement strand
CTCTGCCCCCAGTCTGTAGCACTGCATAGGTAGAGTACTTGCTAGATACATTTGCTAGGTCTACAAGTAGATCTCACATGTCTTGTTTCTTGTTCCTTTCCAAGGCACTTCTTCTTGGAGAGAAGAGCAGTAGGAATCAGAAGGTAATGCCAGTTTCTCAGAATGCTGGAGTAGTGCCTCTAGTCCGGTCAAGAGTATGAATGTGACTGATGACTTTGCAGTGATGTAGAGGGCAAAATACTCACATGCTACAGTAAGAATTTTTTGAAAGCTCAAAATTTTGCACCTATGACAAGCTGCCACTTGATTAAGCAATTAGGTTTGTGTTCCAGACTGCTCTGAAACTGAATATGAGCAGTTCCTGCAAATAGTAGTTCTCTCAAACGTGTTTATTCTGAGCCTGTCTGTACAGCAAACTACTGTGCCATGTGGTGCAAACCTTGGCCAAGCTCATGCAAGTACCAGAAACAGCCAAAATGTGGCAGATCCATGGTCCCTGCACACTTGAAAAAACCAGGTAAACATGTCTGCAGAGTTCTGGTTCCCACATAACTAGTCTGTTTTTCCTACTGAAGGCAGCTTACACATCTATCTTATGTGGTAGCTCTCCACTCTGCTACGGTCTGTGAAGAAGACATCTAATACAGGGTCTGACATAGCGAAGGAGAAATTTGGGCTCTGGGTCAAAAGTAACAGCTGCTTCTTTCTCTTATTTCTTTACTTCTTTTTTTTTTTCTTTCTTTCTTTTATGTGTACACTTGTTTAGCAAGCAAACACAGTCCCACAACTCCCAAGATGTCCTCTCCTCCCTCCCACTCTTGTAAATAGTGCATGCTTACTTGCAGAGCAGAATGCAGGGTGCTGAAGAGTCCAAGTGACTCCCACTGCAGATGATGGCTCTACACTTCCTTCCTCATCCTTTTCAAGTCCACATTCAACTGCTGCCATGACAGTTATCTTTACAAATAGGAATGGTCCTCCCATTTCCTCTTGCTGCCTCATGTCCACAATGTTTGGCAGGATCTTTCTCAAAAGAGCACTCTCATCACAGTGCCTGTACTGCCTGTTGTGTGCTGCAGGCAGGAAGTGAGGAGGAAAGAAATAAGGGGAAGCAAAACACATCTAGCAATTCTTAACATATTTTTTCTAAAAAAAAAAAATATGTAAAAATACCATAAAATTTGGCAACTCAGCAAACCTAGCATTAATTTTTTTCAAAACTGGTTTTCTCTTTGTTTAGCCTTCCTTTCTGGGTTAGCTTTCAACAAATTCAGCTGTCACTTTCTATATGAGTGAGAACATTTTTAGTACTGTGGATGGAGCTGGCAACAAGTGAGCAGTAGTGTGAGACCATCAGCAGGTGCGTGGGAGACAGCAGCAATTTGGGAAGGCTGAAAGAGTGCCTGTGAGGTTGGCAAAGGGAAATCAATGTTATAAAAAGCATAGTAAAAATCTTTCTGGTTGTAAGAGGTATTGCTGGAACAACTGTGCTGCTGAGAGCATAATTTGTATTTCTATTCTTCAACAGTTTCTGATCTTTGTCTGCTATCTCTAGGATTTAAAGACAATTTCCTTTTTTCAATGAATTTGGAAATATTCATCTTTGGATTGAGGTAGGAATTTTACCCATAGTTCCTGAGAGTTGCTTATTTAACATCTGTTTAGAAGCAAGGAGGAGAGCGGGATGCCAGTTTTTGGAATCTCATAATACAGATAGATCAAAAGGTCACTGCAAAAAAAAGAGCATTTCCACAAGAAATATCCCAATCATGGAAAAATTCCAAATAAAATTTCCCAATAGTTTTATGTGCTAGACATAAAAATAGATTGAATTATCTTGTACAGAAATACAAAGATTGGGGAATGATGGTTACATGAGCCACCTGCACACCAAATACTGATTAACATGCTTGCTGAATTGAGTCTTAAGAATCAGGGTGACTCCATACTGCAAAAGCCCCAGTGAATGCATTTGTATTAGCACTTTGTCATCTGCCAATTCCTAAAAGAGAATGCAACATTCTTGAGGAAACCATGCTGGAGCTGGCACTCTGGGTGAAATCCTGAAGTCAAGAGGAACATTTTCTCTGCCTTTAACAAGGCCAAAATTTGTTGACTGATAACAATCAGTGACTGAATGGAGAGTTGGAGTATCAAAGCAATAGTTAATGAAGGGTATCCTGAAGGCCTGAGCTGAACAACATATCAGAAACAAAGGGAAGTGTCTTAGTCTCAAGTCTGATGTATTCTTCATAATGCTGGTATAGTCCTCTGGTATTCAGAGAGTCAGGACAATCTATACTGGGAATGAAGTTAGGGAAAATCTAGAAAAAAAGGCAATCTAGAAAAAAAGAAGTTTTAAACAGAAGCTGGGACTCTAGCAGGATACAGTCAGGCTTTCCTGAAGAGAAACAGGTGCCAGAGAAAAATAAAATGGGATTATAAGAGATGACAGTCATAGGAAGGAGGGGTAGAGGGAGGGGTTCACTGTTCCCAAGGCAAACATACAACCTCATTATATAATTCCCTTTACAACAGGATGTTAATTGCCCACTAAATGTATGTACTGTAGAAAGTAAATATTGGTGGCCCAAATCTTTTGGTGGCCCAAGAATGCATATCACTGAAACTTTTCCATTTCTAATGAGGGATTGACAGTGTCATGTACAAGGGAAAAAAGGTGTTTGAATTAAAATGCTTTTGCAGGGAACACTTTCACCACTCCAGTGCTATATAGATTCCTATTTTCTTGGTCCTCATATGGCTCCATTAAATCATCCTGTATTTCCTCAGTTAAATGTATGGAAGAAAATTATATTGCAGAAGACACTTGGAGGTGTGATTCTTAACATGAGGCAGGATATATCTGTATCTGTCCTGTTCATGGTATATTATGCTCTAAGTACTAGGAAGATGAAAACGATGTCATTATGCTGGAACTATATACTTTACAGATCAATTGTTTATTATAGAATATTTTTGGTTCCTGGTTTGAATGAACATAATTTCAATATAACAGAAGAGAGGATAAAACCAAAATCACTGCAGTCATATTCTGTCCTCTGTTTTACTTGAAGAAGCATACTTATTCAAATTTCTTCTTTGTAATGAGATTATTTACCTTGTTTTTCTGTTCAGATGCTACCACCTTATGGTTGCATGCCACGGTAAAAGCTAGGAGAATATTTGGAATCAATGAAGAATACACAGAAGTAGAGTGTACTCCAAGGAAAGCAGAGTAAAACTACATGAAATGATATATAAATAGCATAAAGTGCCTTGGAAAAAATAGTCCTGTCATTTTCGGGTGAACTTGTTTTCCTCCAGAAAAGGACCTGGAAAGAAAATCAATCATCAAGATCTGCATTACATTTTAGACCCTTTTCAGCTGCCTGCAGAGAGAAGACACAGTCCAGGAGATCTTGAAGCCAGACTTCTAGAAATGGCATGCTGCCAGAGTCTGACAAGGAAAAAAAAAGAAATGCTACCTACTGGTTCTATAGCTTACAGGGTTGTTCCCATGCTTCCTAAGTGCGCACACACAAAGGAGAAAATTGTGATAAAGGGTTAATATGCTGGGTGAATACTTGTTTATATCTCTATATTGTTACCACCAGGGTGTTGATGAGCACATATTTATCCATAAGCCACTAATTTACTGCCACTTTGCCCATGGTGTTGGAGAACCTCGTTACTTTCCAGTATCTGATTGGGAGAAGCTGACCAGAATTTTAACAGAATCATTAGAGCACTACAATGAGCTTCATGCTGCAATGAGCTGTGTTCTGTCTGAGGATGCCATACAGCACAAGTAAGTTTTCTTACTTCTGGTACTTATAATATGTGCTCTAGCTAAGTTAATCATTGAAGTGCGAATTCATTTGAAGGTGACCTGCAAGAGTATTAAAAATAACCTCCCAGCTCTAGAGACAGATGCTGAGTGCCTCAAGTGACCAGACTAAGCCAAGCATTTAGCACAGTTTTAATATGAACTATAACAGTTTTTATTTCTAATGCTTCCAAGAAGTTTTCACCCACTGTGAATTGTTAGCTCCTTCTCAGCATGACCGACAGGGCTGCTACTGGTGGTGTCAAACCCAGTGGAGAGCCCTGAGGCAGACTGTGGTTTGACCCATTGAGGTGTTTTAAAACTCCTTATTACAATGTTACTGCGGTTTCAAATGTTTTACATTTTATGTGGGTAGGAAGTCAAGGATACTAAAAAAACCCCCTAAAACCAGCCACAACAACAAAAGCTCTGCATGTTAGAAATGTACACAGAACTTTAGGAAAGAGATTTATTTAATGCTGCTATCGGTTAGCAGCATTAAATACTTTTATGATTTAAGGAGCCCCATATTTTAATATATTTTCATATAAGCAGCCCCATATTTTCCAAAGGGATCATGTGATGGATCCAAATCTGCACCTCTCCCATTGCACAGGAAGGTAAAATATGGAAATATTTTTGTTCATATTGGCTCCTTCCTTTCAGCTCCTCAAGCCTAAACTGACTTCAGTATAAATATAAGTAATGTGCCTTATTACAAAAACCTTGGTGCATCCAAAAATTACCTGTTTATAGCATGCTCAGGAAAGTCATTAGATTTATCTCAGTACTAAATGATGAAGAACCCCCAAGAAATATGTACAGGCTTCATCCACCAGGACCCAAAGCAGAAAGCAAATTAGCTCTTTATCTTGTTTGGAATTTTGTTAATCAAGAAAAATGCGTTTAATTACTGTGACAGGAAGCAGTGCATGTAGAAACTGTGCTGAGCCTGGGGCCAGATGTCACGCAGGCTGAGATAGCTGAAGTTTGTTGTGCTGCTTCTCTGTCAATAGAAGAGAACATCCTCAATTGCATCTAGAACTTGTTATTTTATGAAAATAGTAATTTCAATAAGTCACATAAGAAAAACTTATGTTTTCATGGCTATAAATGTTTATTTTGTATCACTAATGATTATTTTCGTATCAAAAACTCCAGGAGCAGAGAATTAAGCAGCCAAACCACACCTCTTGTTGAGATTCAGCCAACCCTGCTGCTCCCCAGAAATTGCCATTATCCTTTAACTGAAAAAAAAGAAAGAAAGAAACTAATCTTAGATACATCTATTGGGTTGAAAGAAGAATAGCCCTGTTGCTTACTTTAGATTACTGTTAAGGCAGAAAGTAGACCTTTGTGATGTTGTTTACAGTTCCTCAGTTCTGGTATTTCATGTATTCTCTGTGGATAAATTACAAGAGTAATTCTTTCTTCACAGCATTTGCCACTGAAGGGAAAAAAAACCCCCAAAATTAGTTCTATAAGCAGGAAAACAAAGCCAGGTTTTCTATCGATTGATGTCTTGGACTCCCATCTGGGTTCCAGGATATATAGTGAGTGGTAATTTCACGTTGTAGTCTGTAGCCTTTCCTGTATCCAGACGTTATATCTTATTTTCCCCTCTTTTTCCTCTTTTCTATTTTTTTTTTTAAACATGGTCATGTGGGATTTGGGGTTGTTCTGAAACCTGGATAAGCTTAACATCTCTGTGACCTTTCAACCTCTTAATTTTTGTTGCAACCGGCTAGTGAATATTATCAACTTGGAATCAGCAAACAAGCACAAAGTATGACTGAGTGAGAATGGAAATAAAGCAAATTAGTTTCCCTAAAGAAACTACATTTATAAAAGTTGAGTTAATGCAAAATGTAGAGCAGGACTCAGTCAAAACATCCATTTAATTCCCACTGGCTGCTCTTGGAAAGACAGAAATTCGGACCAGTAATTTGCAGTTTGGATCTGCCTATGAAGATTTTACTGCTGTTTTCTAGCCCATTGCTTTTGGTAGTTCAAATATCTTAAGAATGCCTGCTATCAAGCAAAAATGAATATTCTTAGTCCTATTTTTATAATTACCAGCTGAATTCTTAAAACGTCTTATGGCAATGCTTTCTTAATTGGAGTTGAAAGTAGTGTCAGACAAAATCTATACTGTTTATCAGTCTTTTGTAGCTCGATGGAAGTTCATCAAGTCTCCAGACTTAATGAGATGGTCAGGGTATGGATTTTGGATTGCTGTGTCATTTTGGTTTTATGTTGCGACAGTTTGTATAGCATTGCTGGCTCCCAAATGCCAGCAAAGGGGAGTGTTTGCTTTTCACATGGAATGACCCCAGTCAGGTCATGTGTTGGCAGGTAGATTAAAGTTCAACAACAGATTGTAGAGTTTCTTTCTGGATTAAGGGTTGAACTCAATGGTCTTGAAGGTCTTTTCCAACCTGAGTAATTCTCCTCCCCATCATTGCAGAGGCTGCAAATTTTGACCCTGGAATACTGCTCTGTGATTTGTCTGTTTTCATATGTAGGCTGTTCTTGCAAGTGTGTTCCATTGATAAGCAATGTCGGAAAGGAAATGAAGAAAACATCTCACCATGTGTCTGCATATTTTCTCATCTGCTGTTTTCTTTTATTTTTCCTTTTTCTCAGTCTTTTTAAGGAATGCCAATTTAACTTTCATGTTTATGTTGTTTGGGCTGCAAAAAGTTGGCCACCTATCCCAAGTTCAGGCCAGCATCAGCAACTTACTACACAAGTTCCTAATACACAGCAGGGGTCCATGGCAAATGATGTGCAGCCCAGGCAGGCAGTGAAGGCTGTGGCGTTGAGAGAAGCACTGTGAGAGGCAGCAGATTCCAGTTCTTGGCTCTATAAAACTCAGTGCAAGCTGGGAAGCCTCCACCTTGCAGACAGTTGATATGGTACCAGACAACTGACTAGGTGAAACCTAAATGCCTGTCTCCTGGCTCCTACTGAGTTCCTACTATCACAGTTTATCTGTAATTTACGAAAGAAACGTATAATCTTACCGATTGCCCTGTAAGTTGTCAGCTCCTTGTTTACACTGTTTCATGAAACAGATAATATTTCAAGGTTACTTGTGACTAGCTTTTGTTCTGAAGTGACAGGGAATGTTGCTTCTAATTAACTCATATTCATCAAAATGAAATTCTTCAAGTCCATGGGACCTTCATTACAGAGAAATTCAAGTATGATGTAGGAATAGGTAGCTAGCATTATCTGTTGGAAATTCATTGGAAATAATGTGAAATTTACCCCATTTTGACTGACAAAATGAAAAAAAAATTACAACTGTCTCAAAATATATAATCAGTAAAACTATAGTGGTACTAATTCCTAAATGATTATTTTTACATTAACAGAAAGACTTCAAAGATAGATCTTTTACTAGTAATATACCTAGAATTATAGAAAGTAAAATGCCTACAATTACAGAAAGTAAAGTAAGTATTTTATATTTACAGTGCACCGTAAAATGTAGTCAGTGATGAAAGAATACTATGCAATGGAGTCCAGAATATCAAAAATAAAAGCTGCAGATAAAAGATTTTCTGCTTTTCTCATCAGCAAAATTCTATAATCAGGAATTTTGCTGCTGTATGTCTGATGGGTGATAGCCTCTTTCACAGCACCATGCTGAAGGCAATGCTGTTTGAAGACTGTCTCCCATCCTCTTGGTATATTTACCTATTTTTTCAACTCCTTTTAGAAACAGGTACATTCATGCCATCTCTATTGAATCTCTTGCAGGTGCTTTGATATGTAGTAGTGAAGCAAATTTTCTCTCAAAAAAACACAGACTAATTGTGACCAAAATGTCTTGTGTTGGTTTTGAAGAATTTCTAGAGGACACAAGCTAAGCTTCTGGAGCTTTTGTCATTGTAGTGTGAAAAATGAAAGGAATGATGCATTCTATACTTACTTTTATATTCTATGTATAAACATAGAATGGAAATCCAGAGTACAAAGGGAACGCCCCTTTGGAAGAGCTGGAAACCGGAGCTCAGTTAGAGTGTGTCTTTGTAACTAAATATCTTGCAGCCAGGAGAAACATCTTGGTAGTACCTCTGGTCATAGCAAGAAACTGGTTGAGAGTTGTGTCTCCCTCAGCTCTGCTCAAGTGAGCTGTCCCAAATCTGAGGCCACTCCAGATTCTGGGCCCTTTGCTCTGAGGCTGGTAATCACTCAAATTCTTGGCATAATACTAGTTTGAAATTTTCAAAACACTTAACTCTTCTGCTTCTTCTTTGGGAATGTTTGAAAGTGTGTGACTTTTGCTAGTAAGAGAAAGTTTTCTTTTTGAAGAATAGACTCACTCATAAAATTGCAACCCTGATTTTTCTATCCTGCTTTAAATCCACTCTAAATACAAGGTAATGGCCTGGTGTTAGAGTTCAGGTCTAGAAGTTCTCACACAGTCTTAACATATTGTCAGATCTTTCTCTGTTTAATTTTAAGCCTTGGATTTGAACTTTGATCACAGACGATTAAAAAGAAAAGTGAAAATCTTAATAGCAAAAATTAAAAGTCTCAAGTAGCCTTGCAGAAAGCCTTTAAGGATGCTGGACACCACATCCTTTCAAGGGACTGTATGGTGCTGATATGCAGCTACTGTGGGTCAGAAGACTTGATCTGAGGAAACTGGATTGTCTATGCATTGTAATTAAAACATGC
>NW_008663995.1:0-3467 GCF_000695815.1 Acanthisitta chloris | reverse complement strand
GTAATGGACATCTTCAAAGGAGGAACAGGGACAGTCTCTGTCATGATAATAATTTATATTCATCCTTGTCTCAGAAATTTTAACTTCAATGCATATGCCTGCAAAGAAGCTGGTTTCTGAGAAGTTTCCAGAGGTGGTTTTAATCTGGCAACCTTCATGGCAGGAGAGCACTTTGTATGGAACCTCATGCTTAGAGGACAGAATTGGAAGATTGTGGCTGAAACTTTTAGAGACAGGTGTTAGTCCTCAATGACAGGTGTTAGTCCTCAATGACAACAAAGACATGACATGGAAAGATAAACCCTTGTCCACCAGCAGTCATTTCCTTGCTTTCTGTTTCCAAAATAGTGGTTTAGTATAAAAGAACATTAATGTTATTTATCAGTTCCTGGGATCAGGAAGAGAAACTGGAAATTACATACGAAAGGTCCATATTTATGCATTTCCTGTGTATGCTGCAATTTGATCTGGTTAAACAGAATTCCTAGGATATCTGCATTCACAAGGAAAAAAAGTCAATCATCATGCTCCCTTGCAGATGCAGAGGCAACCATTCAAATTGCTTACTTACAAGGTGGCCATATCCTGGCACCTTCATTGTTCACAGTGTGAAATCACAGCTTTATTGACTGGCAATCCTGTGCCACACAGGTATTCAGTGTTCTTCGAGCCAGCTCTGATCACTAGCTCTGAGTTAGAACTGAGGGAGAAAGATACTTCTTTATTTAATGGTTTCAGCAGACAGACACTGTAAGTATTGCATTGTTTTTTTTGTCTAGAAACAGAAACACAAATTTGACTTGTTTACCCTGTTGTATGAAAAATCCTTCAATCCTGGAGCTGAAGCAGAAAAAGCTTATTGTATCAAAGATTTAATTTGTTTTATAAGCTCAATAGTAGCTATCTTTTAAAAAAAAAGTAAATGATTATGTCTAATATGTATAAGCTGGAGTTTTACTTTACCTTTATAATCAAGATGATTTTGATGCTTATTTCATCTTCTTTCTACCTTCCCCCTCCCCCAAACAGGAGTATTTTACTGCTTTTCTTTCATTCTGTCTGCTTGCTGTCCATACATTCTGCTATTCCTGCGTTTTACTAGAACATTTAATGATCCTAGAGGAAAATATTTGTGATAGAAAGTGGTTCATTATTATAGAAGGGCAAACACTATGGGTTTATAGTGTAACCAGCAAGCCGGTCTGAAAACAAAATGCTTGCTCACGTTTTTTGGGTAGCAGTCCCTGTCTTTGTGACAATGGCTGCATCTTCCAATCGTTAATTTCGCACTGCCCCCTAGGGACTCGAGCGGCGCCAGGGACACCTGCGGCTCCCGCGGGGCTGCCTCCCGCCGCCCTTCGCACACCTCTCCTCTCCGTCTGTTTCACCTGGAAAGCAACTTTGAATTTCATCCCATAGGGATATGTCTTGCCTTTAACTCCTTCCAGTTTTTTTGTTGGTTTTTTCCCCCCCTCAAGTTGACTATCGATATCTGTGGTTTAAAGAATTTGGTGTGTTTTCAGTGCATGTCTATTTGAAGTTTTCTCTGCACTACTTGAATGTAGTGGTAACATTTTGAAACATTCTTTTTCCTTTTGGTGTTTCTAGGAGATGGGTTTTCTTTTCAGTGGTTTGTTAAAAAGGAGCTGTGTGAATTTCCTTCTCAGATCCACAATTTGCTTCAGTGTTGAAAGAAAGAAGCTGGAAATTGCAGTGTTTTGCACAGACGTTAGATACCTGATGTGGGATTTCTTATGCTTATTGATGATGTGGTGATTTCAGGTAAATAATAACAATAATGAGAACAGTGATAAGGTCACATTTCCTTTTACATCACTCACATAGGTGAGATCAGATGTCTACAGAAAATTTGTTCAGAGGAAAGAAGAATTTTGCCAAAAGTATTTAGGATCAAAACAGTTATGAAATAAAAGATGGTAAAATGAGCAAAGGGCAGTAGGTTTGAATAGGCTTCATCAGCACAGGGGAGAGGTCATCTGGGAAGATTAGTCATAGGAGCTATTAAATCACCTCTTTGACACTGTTAGAAGAAGCTGCTTAACATAATCATGCGCAATCAGTAAAAATGCTGTTTGTTACAGAGCAGTTGGATTTTCATATTTAGCATTGTTATGTAAGGAGGTGTAATGTAAGGCCATGCACATTTCCCAATACAAATTATCAGCATTAATGATATATGGTGTTTTCCTGACAACTTTCAAAGTAAAATATTGTTCAGAAATACCTCTCTAAATCTATTTTCACTAATATATTTAAAGACTTGCATAGAAGTTTTTCTTTATACTGTAGTTGTAGACACTTGCAATTGTTGCAGAGTTTATTTATCAACTAGTGCTGCATCCTATACCTGCTTGATTTTATTTATCCTTCTTGATGACACAATGCCAACCATATCTTTGAAATGTTTATCATTCAAAGATAAGAATGTACAGAAAAGGATTGTCTGCTAATGCGATCTCTCCAATTTGGAGTTAGACTTCTCTATTCGTATTTTCTTATGTGTAAAGTGGAGAATGATATCATCACTTTGTTTTTCATGTATTTATGAAATACTATGAGTTATCTCTGGATGGACATGCCAAATCAGAGTTTTTGACACATCTTGGTTGCAAGATGGGTTAGAAGTTGACTGCCATGTTTGATAAGGACTAGTTAGAATGTTTGAGGGTGATGAAATCTATGCCAGAGTGTTTGGGTGTTGGGTTTTTTAAAATTGATTTTATTTTTCATAAGTTTTTGGAACAAATAATTATCTTACAAGATACTAGCTTATAATTTTCCCTGAATTTTCCTTCATTCTGAGTCATAATCTTGTATGTAATAAAGCAATAACCTGTTCTTCTTCTATTATGCTGAACAATGTCTAGATTGCCAATAAAAACAAACTCTTAACTTCAATAAGAGCCTGGAAAATGTTTTACAAAGGGAACTGGACCAGAGTTTCTCCGGGAAAATGCTCTGGAAAATGTTTTACAAAGGGAACTGGGCCAGAGTTTCTCAGGGAAAATGCCTGGATGCCATCTGGTACTATGGATGCAAGAAGTAGAACTTAAAGTATCTGGAGACTTAGCCAGAGGGAAGAGTAGTACCTATTGTGTTAGCTCTGGTCTTATTTTTGCTTATAGTGTTAAACCTTTGGCAGAAATCAAACTAATTTACAGTGCCATAAATTCCAGCACTGTGAAGGCTGGGATATGTCTAAAGAGCCAGGATTAGGAACCCGGGGCATTGTTTATCACTATCCAGGGACATTAAGGATGCTGCGTGTAAAAGGAAGGCTAGAGATAATGTGGACCCTCTCCGAAAGGAAATGGGAGAACTGGATATAGAAAAGGTTGAGGTTCTTAATGACTTCTTTTCCTCATTCTTCAACTCCAAGTGCTCCAGCCACTCTGACCAGACTGAAAAGGTTAAAGGTAGAGACTGGGAGGATGAAACTCCTAAAC
>NW_008663994.1:34025-42973 GCF_000695815.1 Acanthisitta chloris | reverse complement strand
ATATATATATATACACTTTTATCTTCTCTCCAGTTCCATGCCATGGTGATGTCCAACTGGCCCCATCTCCTACCCAAACTGCCTCAGAGGAATCCTTCCCTCCATGTCGCACTCTTGACCAAGCAGCTGCAGCACTGTATGGCCTGCCACCAGCTCGTGCAGTTTAAGGGCTCCACGTTGGTTTTGGTGATCATCACCTTGGAGCTGGAGAGGCTGATTCCTGATTGGTTTCCTGTTATTACTGATCTGCTAAAAAAAGCACAGGTAGGAAGCAAAATGGCCTTTGGTCACAAATCCTGAGGGCAGGACATGATAAATTAATAAAGCCACGTGTATTTACAGACAACATTGCACTTTAACAGATCCTGAGACTCATGTCCATGTTCTGCCTTTGCTGCAGACCTTGCTGCTGCTAACAAAAGGGAACAAAACTGTAGTTCAGGGGTGAGACTGGGGAGAGAGACATCCCTTTGGCAGGGAAGGGAAGTTTCCAAATTCTTGGCCCCTGCATCTTGAGCCAGGAGATTCTCCCATGACGGGAGAGTTTGAGAACACCTAGAAACCTGCCCAGTGTCCCCAGCCTCCCACTGAACACTGCAAAAGCTTCTAAGTACAGTCACATTGCTTTTAAAATATGACTTCTAATGACTGAAGGCAAGCTCTACTGTGTTTGTGGTTGTTGGATTTTTTAGAGCTTTTCCTCAGTTTAATAGACCACGACTTTTAAGAGAGCATACCTAGAAGGCTCAAGACCTAGGCTGTCAGCTTACTGTCCACCCGTTTTGTGGTCTTGAATTTGTCTGAAATGACCTGGCCTCCTGCTGCCCCTCCTGCCTCTTGCCTCCTAGTAAGAGGGAGTGCTTGCCCACCTTCTGTGTGGTGTTTCAGGAGCTCCTGGTTAAGTGTTTTCCATCAGGACCAACAACATATGGCTGATACGCATCTACTGTGGCATCCAGCCTGTCCCTGCCCTCCCCCAAGTTACAGAGTGACAGGAGAAGTGGCCTGACAGGAAAGTAATTTATCATGAACTTATAAAAATGTGCATGTTTCCGTGGAGGTGAACAGCGCTGAATTCATCCACTGCAAGGAGCTTGTAGATCAAGAGCTAATGTGCCTGCAGCCACCCAATGCTGTATATATTTTCTATCCCATCAGTCAAGTTGTCCAGGGCCATCCCAAGGCAAGTCCACCCTGCCACCACTCTTCTGGATGGAAGAGTTCCCATCAAGGGAGGTTGAGGGTCGCTGTAAACCAGCCTGTTTCAGCACCTTTCACACCTACTGCAGCCCAAATTCCTGATGCAACCATGGAGGCTGATGAATGCTGTGATGGATTCAGACACCTGCACAGTGAGGATGGGGGAGCAGGTGGTGGGAGGGTGAGTGTGGGTGCCTCATGCCCGCAGCTGAGGGCTGGAGAAGGCAGCTGCCCATGTCCTCCCTTACAGCCACCTGAAAGGGACTAGTGGAGAATTACTGCCTTGGAAGCAGCAGGTCCCAGCAAACAGAGCAGCTGAAACGACAGGGCAGAAGTGTCACTGTGCTTCTCACAGGATAAAGACAATTGGTGTTACCTATTTTTTATGTCCTTCCTAAGCAGCGTGTGCTCAGATTTAACATCATGTAAATACAGAAAGCTGGGGAGAGGAGGGACTAGGTCACAATCCTTCAACCCAGGGATCCCGTTGGCAGGTGGCTACAAACTGCAGGGAGAACCAAACACCTCAGAGTTTATTTTTAAAATAGCCAGGATGAAGTTCGACAGATTGAGCCTTTCATCTGGCTCACACCATTGTCGCCTCATTAGAGCTTATCTGGCCCACCCCGTGGGAGCGTGAACAGGAGCTGCTGTCGAGGAACAGGCAGCCCCCCCTGCTGCCTCTGCAAGTGTTCTCAGGTGGATGCAAGGGTTTGATTCAGCAATGAGAAGACGGAGACTCAAACCTCCAGTTTTCCTTAAGGTCTTACCCTGGAATTCAAGGGTCTGGGGTCTGTGCTCCATCCTGGATAAACCATTAAAGACCCAATCCCAGTCCCTATGAAATATGGGAAATCACTTCTTGTCCACAATCTCCATTGCCTTGGGCCCTCACCAACCAGCACATGCTGGTCAGGGTTTTATAAATTTATACTGTCTTACCAGACTGGACAATACAAAATGCTGTTAATTAATTCCCCTCCCCTCCACGTTATTTCTTATTAACTGCTAATCTCCATAGCAAAGCAGTTTCACAAAGGTCATATTAAACCTCTCTTGCACTTTAAAAAAACAGCCTTACACATTCTTTTAAAATAAGTGGGGCGTTGGTTTTGTTTTAAACATTTTCAGGGGATTGTTACTCTAGTTCAAAGGTATAATCCAGCCAGTAGGGGATGGATAACACCACCACACCTGCAGTCCTGCCACAGAATGGGAAGGGGGAACCTCTGGACCTGCACAGGCTAAGTACTGAGCAGGGATCTCATGTAATGACACAGGATAAATAAACTGGGGACTGGGACGGGACAGGTGCAAGGAGCAAGGAGACTCTCGTGCTGTGTGACAGCAGAACTCATCAGAGCAGGAGGAAAGTCTAGCCTTCCTCCTCTTGCTCGTTGTCTTACCTTGTAGGAGAGGAGTTCCTGAACACCGACCATGCAGGACTGATGTGCTGAGCAGCTGTTGGTGCTTTCTCAAGTGTTAAATTTGCCAGAGCTGGCACTGAGAAGAGAGTGAGCTCTGTATGTATGCATGGAGAACACCATGCTGCTCTGTAAACTGCAGAGAATGCCCAAGTGTTCCACAAACATCCATCATCAGAGATGTAGTGCAAATGACACGTGTGAGCAGACATGACTTGAATCGTCAGTGAAACCCACAGAAGTCCCATGAGCCAAGTCAGAGCTACCACAAACTGTGAATGCTGCACTGAGGGAGGCTCTGCCCGAGCTGGGGGTGCTGTAGGAGCAGGACTCAGGGTGCTGGGTTGGACCAGACAAGGTTCAGGAAGTCCCCACACAGCCAGGCATGCCTGGGACACGGCCTTTTTCATCCTACCACAGGGAAGAGTTTCATTTCATGGTAGGGTTCTTCCCTCCCCTAGAGCAGCACCTTCCTTTTCTCTCACAAGCTGTGACTTGACTGCCTGGCTTTTGGAAGAAGGCAAGTTGTCTTTTGTAGTTCCCATCAAATAAAATATAAGCTTGATCTGCATGTTCTCAGTGTGCTCCTGGAATAGCCCAGCCAAAAGGTGATGCCCACGTGGGTCTCTGTAGGAAACTGGGCTGTGTGATGGGCTCTGCTTCCCTCCCATCCCTTTGCCCTATCTCAAGCTTTGTCACCAGCTGCATTAACATAGGGAAATACCAGAAAAAAAATTCTACACAGTAATCAACACACTGTAACGTTATAGTACAACAACCATAACCGTGTGTGTTCCTTCCAGGACCATTCTTGTTACAGAAAGAGCATTTTGGATAGCAAGAGCTGCACCAATTCCCTTCTTTCTGGCAGAACAGGGTTGGAAGCTATTAATACTCTTATGCTCCCTGCCTGGACAAGCAGTGGCAAGATGAACACACTCCCCAGAGGTAACAGCACTGACAGGAACAATCACTTTGCCCAGCCAAGTTTCAGAGATGATGACCATCTCACCTCTGTACTTGCCTATTTGGATTGTGTATAGCAAACACACTACAGACACGAGTTTATTCCACATGCAGCTAAACTCATTGCTGTGGATCCCACTTGCTACACACCAGTTGCTGGTGAGAATGTGCCAGATTCAGTGAGTGCTGGCACATGTTTGATGTGGTTATGGCTAGTTCTGTGAGGATTGTTGTTTTGGGCAATATTCAGTCCTGGTAAAACTCCAGAGAACATTGACACAGTGTTCTCATAGAGCTCTTACAGTGCCTCATCCTGACTTGGTAAGGTCCTTTTCCTGCAGGGTCTCGGCCCAGGTGAAGCACACATCTCAAACCGAGACTCCTCTTGCTGTTGCCTCACTTCAGGCCAGATTTCCAGATACCTGAAACTACCACCACTTGGTAAACAGAGCTGCAATTACACCCTATGAAATCCTCTATGGTAAGCACCCACAGAATCATTTTCTGTGGCTATTTTAAACCACTTACTGAAACAGCAAAGCACCTCAGTGCCCTCTCATCCACTGCCACATTCTCTCATTCATAAACCCCCACCAAAATGAACCATGTCACAGCTCACACAGTCACCCAGGAACTGCTACAGGTGGGGATGGAGCTGCCCCACCGCAGGCCAGCACTCACCAGGGTGTTTCTGACAATAAACCTGGCTTGGTGTCACTACTCAGAGGGTGTGCAACAACCTAGGAGAAGAGTTCATTTATATACTTGCACAAATAAAGAAACTCCTGTGGTCAGAGAACTGACTGAGAGACAAGAAAACTGCAGAGGGAAGAGTAATGCAATAGTTATATCTCATTTGTGGGGTTGCATCCATACAGTCATTGGGTTTATTTTCAGACTAATTGGCCTTAATGCATTAAATTCAATTTGAGCAGTACTTACAGTTCAATTCCTTAAGCAGGCAGAAAAGTGCACTGAGATAGAGTGGCACATTAACTCCTGGCAGGTCTCAGAGCTCACCCCTGTTGCTCCACAGCAAGGCATGCAACTGGAATCCCACTGGTGACCAAACTATGGTCACTACAAATAGAACTTAATCAAATCTTCTGAGCAATTTGGAAAAGGAACAAAAAGCTTTTATTCCAATTCACCTATCCAGCTGGGAATTTAACTTGACAATAGCTCCAAACCGGATGAAAGCTTTGCCAAAGGAATTAGACTTGTTGGCCTCAAAAGAGAACACAGGCAAGTTTAAAATAGTCATCAAAGCAGCAGCAAAGGTTGTTTCATGGCTCAGCTCAGCCTGATGGTCACAGAGCTTCAGATTTGAATGGACTTCCAGATTCAAGTTCATGGCCCCTGAGACACAGCTAGGTCAGACCCTGGTGCTTCCCACCTGGTCCCACTTCCCTTGTCACACATGGTGCCTCATCCCTGTCCACTGTGGCAGCAGGGACAGGCAGAGATGAACAATGTGGGGAGAACATGCTTGTCATGGGGTTTCATCCCTACTGCTTGCTAGTGCCAGGAGTTTCCAGACTTTCCCTATGTGCCCAGCTTGGTCATTTTCAGGCCACATACCTGTTACACAGCAAGATTTATGTCCAAATTCTAATTTATGCCAGAGGTTTCAGTGTGTGTCATGTACCACACACCCTGGGGACTGTCACCCAGTGCCTGGAGCAGTCAATGCCTCTAAACCAGCCTCTCTGTCTCAGCAAACTCTTGGGTGGTTACAGAGACACATCACGCTCAATGGGAGCCTTGGGGGTCTCCTGTCACACCCCCCACTCCCTGTTCACAGCTGCTTCTCATCCCACTGCAGTCACACCGCTCAGCATGAGGCAGGGGCACAGGCTGAAGCTTCCTTCAAACCTCCTGCTAAGGACTGGATTTTGGCCAGTCCTACCCTTCCAGCCCCAAGGCAGAGGGGAAGCAGCAGCCTGGAGAAGGGGAGGGAGGCTGGGGGCAGCAGCTGCACCAGTGTACAGGGGTGCACAGGGGATATCCCATTTTAATCACAGATATGCAGGGCCACAGGGTTAACTGGGGGAAACTGGGATCATAGTGAGGGCTGGGAATTTGGACAGAGCACATTGTTGTTGCAGTGGCTATACCTAGCACACAAACCATGGTTTTAACAGCTGTTTGTTAAACAAGTCAGTTTTGTTTTTATTAAACCCAACTTTGGTACAAGCAGGTCATTCCTGAGATTCATTTACAAGGTTGTTTAAAACAAAGATAAACTGGGGCCTCTCCCTGTTCCTGTGTGAAGTTACTGGGGCACAGACATCACACTTTGTTTTTCCCCTTTCCTTTTTTTTTTTTAAACAAGTCTTTGTGTCAGGGGAAGTCAGTCTGTTACAAACACAGAACTCACACCAGGAACACTGAGTCTCCAGCTTTAAACCATTTCCCCTCTGTTAATATATAACATTTAGTTGTCCTTTAAAACAGTTCCCTTTTCACCCATCACATCCTAGTAGGATGAGCAGAGCCTGGACTGGCCAGGCAGAGTTACCTGGCTCTGAAGCAGCAGGTGGGAGGGTGGGCTGGAAGTTCTGGGGAAGGGGTTACAGTGTGTAAGGCACCATGTGCTGCCCTCACAAAACTAAACAGATGAAGGCTGGAGGGATTTTGGTTATAAAATCTGTAAGTATACAGAAGAAAGCTGCACAGAAGAGTTATTGCTAAGAAAGGTGAGAGTTCAGCTGAAAGATTAGGGATGTCAGAATAGGGATGTCAGGTTAGGGACGTCAGGTTCTCCAGTTACACCCCAAAACCAGACCGAGGAGAGGAGTTGCCATGGCAGCTCAAGCAGCAAAGCTGAAAGCTCCTCACACTACCCCAGCTTCGTCCCTCATCTCTCTGGGGTCAGCGTTAACTGCTTTGGAGGGGCTCTTGCCCCAAAATTAGCATTCTGGTTTTAGTGCCAGCCATGCAGCAGCCTGAATTAGCAGTTTACCTTTTGGCAAGTATCTTGGATTTCAACTTTACCAAGAAACCTGATCAAGCAAACTTTTCCCCATCAAAAGACATGGTGCATCTTAGTCCTTGCTATATATTCTCTTCTGTGCAATATATTGCAAGTTTAAAGGTGAAAGCATCAATTAATTTCTTCTGCATGAGATGCTTTGGCCTTAATAAATCTTCTAATTAACATATCTTCCTGTTGTTATGGAGTACGCACTGGGAAGACTAAAAAAGCTACAGAAAGAACAAAAGAGAATCAGTGTTTAAGTTTCAGTTATTTACATTAAATAAAGACAGCACGAAAGGTCAAAGCATCAATCTAACACACACCGGGGCTGGGCACAGATGTTTGAGTTTAACCCACTGCAGCTTGGAGAAGATCTCATGGCTGCCAACATCTTGTTTGGAACTGGTAATCAAAGGATTGATAACAAATTTTAATGAGGAAAGACTGCTGACAGAAGTATCTGAGAAGTCCCATGCGATGAAGAACTGGAATGGGAGAGGTGCAGAGCTGTCTCCAACCCAATGGAACCACACGTGCCACCAGCCAGCACACACGGTCCTTGCCTTGTGCCATCCCTCACAGCTGCACAGTTCTCCCTACGGAGCAGCTGAGGACAAGGAGACAAGGTCAGGTTTGGGCTGTCTCCTGAAGAAAGCACCAACACATCCCAGGGCCTTGGCCATGGGGGTCGGCTCTGGAACGCAGAGCTGTCTCCAACCCAATGGAACCACACGTGCCACCAGCCAGCACACACGGTCCTTGCCTTGTGCCATCCCTCACAGCTGCACAGTTCTCCCTACGGAGCAGCTGAGGACAAGGAGACAAGGTCAGGTTTGGGCTGTCTCCTGAAGAAAGCACCAACACATCCCAGGGCCTTGGCCATGGGGGTCGGCTCTGGAACTGCAAAACATGGACCTACCTCATGCTTAACCAACAAACCTTTGCAATTCTCCTTCTCCCACAAGCACCTCTGGGAGATCTGCACAAATATCAATCAATGATCTTAACACTGCTTGCTTCCCTGGAAAGATACTTGCCAATATACATCATCCTGAATCACAGGCTGGCCCATCTTTAAAAGGGCTAGGGACTCCACCACCTTTGGGTCCCAATTAATTATTATGTACCTAAATGCATTTTCTCCTCTCTGGTCTCCTAGAAGATTTAGCTTTGAAATGTATCGGGATGGAAAAGGATGTAAAACATTTCACACAAACCACTTGGTATCAACTGCTAAGTCTCCACTAAGGCTTATCCCTCAAAAATTTCCACCTACACATTCCTAAAGAGCTTTCAGAGGCAGCCAGGATCACCGACCTGGTTTTGTTCTCCAAACTGGGACTCCTCCCAAGAGGAGCATGGCTTCAGCAAACACTCTGCATCAGCCAAACTCCATGTGCTGGCTGTGGCTGAAGCACAGCATAGACCCCAGTCCAGTACCAAATAAACCCCAGAAGGACCCAAAGTTAACTGAATATAACTTCACATGTAGCAATGGCCCAGAGAACAGACCTGCAGGTAAAGCTTCAGCAGCTCTCTCTGAAAGCAGAACCCCAAACTAAAGCTGTGCTCCTTTGTTGGCCTCAACCTAAGGGTATGACATGCTTCTTCAGAAAAGGCACACAGCTGTGGAAGTACCACCAGGAAACCCTCCACCTCCACTGCCTTAAATCATCTCTGGGCACCAACACAGGAGCAAAGCTGCTGGTAGATCTACCTGCTCAGTCACCAGATCCCACAAAGGAGATGTACCAACAAGCCTCAAGGCTCTTTCTACCCAAACAGAAATGGCATTTGAATTAATATCACAGCATTTCTCCCCAGATTACAGGTGAGGTGCCTTTCCTCATACTCTATGATTAGCTCATTGTTAATTAGTTAGCTAACTTTATTTTTGAATATCCCCAATAGTCGTACGACAGCCTGTGACTGGTAAGCTTGCAATCATGACACATTATTGTTTTCACAGATAATGACTAGATAGCACATAAAATGTACCACTAAATAAAGGACACCACAAAACAAAAATCAAAATACATGTGAGATTTAATAAAAGAAAAAAGTACAAAGTGAGTGGAAAGAAATTAAAGTAAAAAAAAAAAACCACAAACCCCAACACACTGGGAATGACAAAGTGAAGGGATGCAGCATGTCCCAGAGGGCTGTGTCCCCTGGGCAGGTCCCCAAGGCCCCTCCACAGCTCCAAAACACCCACCCCATCTCCACCCCGGGGCACCCACCACAGCCAGGCATGATCCCCTGCTCAGAGCCCCACAAAACACAATTTAAATTAGAGAGCAGACAACATACATGATGGTAAATGTTCAAATGATAAAAAAATGGATAGGTTCTCCAATTAATACCAACCCAGACAAATG
>NW_008663994.1:30865-34001 GCF_000695815.1 Acanthisitta chloris | reverse complement strand
GTGTAACTGAACAGTTTCAGTCATTTCTGAAGGGTTTGTCTTTCACTTCTTCTAGCCTACAAGATGTAAGTTAAGTCCTTGGACTGGATGAGATTAGCATCACCATGCATTTGTAACTTGTTAAATAAAAAATAAGATACAGAACTACCCTACATACCACAATACTTAAATCTTGTCTCAGCCAAAAGGAAAAAACAAGTACTGGAGGAAAAGAATGACTGAGTCCCATCAGGGAGAATATGAAGTTGAACAAGCAACTACAAGGAGAAGGTATGCCCATCACAACATAAAGTCAAAGTAATATAATAATCATCATTAAAATATTGTAACATACATTCTGAATGTCTTCTTCAGAAAAAAAGCTGTAAATTTCTTCAAAATGCCCATGGATTTGAAGTTTTTTACTCTTTTCTTGTTATAATAATTTTTCTTAACTACCTGTTATTCTAGGAAAAAAGAATTGATCTCTGATGAACCAGGGCAGAGAGAAATCATTTGCATAGATCTTGCTGGCTGCAGCATGAGATCAGGAGAGAACTATTGACTGGGAACACGCTGGTGAGGCAGCTGGGTGCATACCAGTACCACCAGTTCCTGTTTTATCCCAGCATTGGCCTTGAGAAGCAAAACAATGCAAACAGTGCTGCTTGCTCAGGCAATTAGTGCACCAGAGTTTCTCTCATTAGCAAGAGTCAGTAACAAATAATTTGCTACATGATTGGACTGTAGTCAGAGGTGAGGTGGAATTGTCTTCGTGCATGTTACAGAAGGTTGGGTTCCTTGTGTGTGTTTGAGAAAACCACAGTAACCCTCCTAACATTTGACAGTTACTCTTTAAAATACATCTAACCTGGAGGCACAGCCTTAAAAATGAAATGTTCAGCTTTCAGCAGACTCCCAACAAGTGCAGAAGTTTTATTCTTTGAACAAGAGCCTGTTGTAAAAGGTACCAGTTAGATCTTTGTGAGGTTCTTTCCTATGAGCATCAAGTAACACTGATGAGACTGTCAGTATACCCACGAGAAAGGCCAATGTCCATAGGGAAACAGTTTAACACCTGAGCGTGTATTTAGAAAGGGGAAAAAAAAAGCTGCTTTGATGGGATATGAGAGTTAAAGAACCTCAGAATCCAGCAAAATGCTGCCCTCCAACAGCCCTGTGACAGCTCAGACCCAGGCCCTGCACCTCCCTCTGCACGGCACGTCAGGAATTTGCTGACAGCTTAAAGACAAGTCTTTAATAAAAACAGTATCAGAAAAATCCTGTAACATTAACAACTAAATAAAACTGCACACACTCACACCTAACACTTAGCCAGCCAGTGTTTTTATAAACTCTAAAGACACTGTGTGAGGGTTAACATAAAATATTTGCTTTCATTTAGCCTAGGATCTGATGGATGGATGGAATTGGGTCCAACTATTTTTCCATGACAACATAGCTAGTAACTCTCTGTTCAGTTATCGTCCTGCCTAGTCACAGAATGGTTTGAGTGGAAAAAATTTATATTGATCCTAATTATTTCTCTAAGCTCAGTTGCCCAGGAAAACAAGGCTTTGATTTCTAGGCATGAGGAGTGTCAAAGAAAGCACCTTCTAAGAGGAACAGAGCCTGTCAGCATAAATATAGTGCACAGCTCAAGAGCAGGGGATTCTCCTTAGTAGGCACATAATAAGTTTAAGGTTAAAGAGTAAAGTAAAAAGTAAAGATGATGGCTTAAATAGTTTCCACAACAGTAAATACATTGGTGACAACTGAAAAGTTACACAAATCCTGTAGTTCCACATTATACAACAAACTCTTATGAAAAACCTCTCTCTATAAATGTTCTACTTTAGCAGTAAAGAAAATTCAAAACATTGTCCCATGAATTTTATTAACCCCCCCCCTCTCTCTCTCTCTCCCCTCATATATATATATTATAAATGATGTAGAAAGTGTTTAGAGTAATTCAAGATTAAATATAGAATTACTGGAATGAGGGTTATTCTGACTAAGATTCCCAGGGCAGAGAGCCTAAGCATTGTGCTTTTCTACCCATTCTACAAACTTATTTGAGAATTTTGTTAGAAAAATAAACGTTTCAGTATTCTTCATACCACTCCTCTCATTGTGCATGTACAGGGGAAGGTCGATGAGCCTCGAGCAGTCACCTTAGCCAATTTAAAACAAAAAATAAATGTAGAAAACAATTATTTAGCTGGTGAGTAAGATGAGTTCAGATAACAGGGCCACTTTATACATGGCTGCTCAGTCACTGGGTTTAGAACAAAACATCTTACTTGAGGGATTAGTTGGCTTTGTTTAACAAAATGTACATGTTCCTGCAAACCTCCTGATAATTCTGTACAGATAACAGCAAGTTGGTACACTGCAACCACCAGAGATGCTCATTTTCTCTTTCACTTTGGTCCACTCACACAATGTTATGAGAAGGGTCACGGGGTGGGAAACTCAAGCAACTTAACACATGAAAGCACCAAGTCCACTCTTGGCCTGAAAGTCTGTGTGTGATTAACTGAAAGAAACAAAACATAAAAAAAGCATGAATTAAAGTTATGAAAACTGAACAAAAGCAAAGTGTAGCGAAATATGTTAAAACAAAAAAAGGAGGAGGAAGACACACACTGCTGGGGCAGCTGAAGACTTCAGATGAGAGCATCCCAGCACACCAAGCCCCATGCTGGAGCACAACCTGCTCAGCACCACAAACACTTCTCTTTCCCCTTGACACCTGCAGTTCTTCCATCACCATTTTTACTTATTAAAGCTACTAAAAACAGGAACCAGGAGATAATAAAGGATTCAACTAGCTCTCCTAAAAATCAAAACAAAAAAAACCATCCCCTCTGCAGGAATATTCCATTTCCTGCAAGATCTCCACATCTTGCCCACAAAGCCTGGACACTCCTCCAACTCCCATCCCCATTCCCTAGGGCTCTCCTGGCAGCAATGCCCCCTCAGGCATCATCCTCTAGGTTCCACTTCCCTCACACTGCCTGGGTGGGCGTCTCGCTGACCAAAGCCTGGGCACAGCCCAAACCATGAGCTTGGCCACCAGTCCCCAGGGATAATGCTGCCAGCCACCAGCTCCCCAAACTCCAGCTGCCCTCCAGTCTGCTTGGGTTGACAGGTC
>NW_008663994.1:29566-30845 GCF_000695815.1 Acanthisitta chloris | reverse complement strand
CTGATCCTCTTAATGCCTGCACAGTCTGTGGGGTTAACATCAAACTGCCCATCTGGGACGTGGCAGTGGAGTGGGTCAGGGCTGTGCTCTTGGACACACAGGGTTCACAGGACCCTTGGCACCCTTTGATGCCTCCCAGATGAAGAGGGTCTGGGAAGTCAGGTCACTGGCAAGACTAAGGGAAGGCACCTTCCTCTGAATGCTTTATCACAAATTTTGTAATTTCACTTGAGCAGAAATTCCAAGGAAACATATTTTGAACTAGCTCATAGGTTTGCAAAAATCAAAACCAATACAAAACTACCCTGGTGTTGGTGCACCTCCTCTAGCTGTGCTCCAGAGCTAGACACTCTCCCTGCTCCAGCACCATGGGGGGATCTCCACTGTGCATATGCTGTGGGTGCCCTTGGACCTTCACACACCACTGAGCTGTCTCCTCCTGGCCCTGCTTCTGACTGCGGCCAGTTTCCAACTGCCACTCAGAAGAGGAAGGGTCCAGACTCAAATCTGCAGGTGGGCTAAACCCAGCAAAGTGCAGGAAACCCATTTCTGTTGCAGACAGAAGGAGCAGAGGGGAAGCTGCAGCATTTCCTGGCCTGTATGCACAGTCCATCCCTGCCACTGGCATTGCTTGCGCAAGTTCATAGCGTGCAGCTCACGTGCTCACCTTCTCCAAAGCAGTCCTGGGCCCCAGGATTCAGCCCTGAATTCACAAGTGAGTTTAGCTGGATTGAACCCTATTTTCAGCAGAATTTTTTACAAACCGTTCGGACTCTGTGTGTGAGGTGAGCCATGCCCAGAGCATGCTGAGAGGTCTGCAGAAGAGATTGTTTTGGTTTTAACACCAACACATTCACATTCTATGGAAATACTGACAATCTGCCCAGTGGTCGTTCATAGGAAGAAAGAAATTACTGGAATGTCAGTACACAGAAGAAGCTCCTCTGGGTGCTGCAGTTCACAGCAGGGAAATGGCAAGCACAAGATCTCATCAGCAACGAGAAGCCAAACACTGTGCTGTGAAGCACAAACTCAGGTGTTGCTACTTTCTTCCGTGGTCTTTTTCTCTTGCCACCATTAAGAGGCTCAGAAATCCTTGCCACCAGCCTGTTCTGGGTTTTGACAGAATGCAGTTCAGGCTCTTGAGTAACTTCATGCAAGGGGAAGTAACAAAAAATGCTGGAATAGCAGAATTACCAGCTTGTATGATGGTGCTTCTCATTTTGCTCCCTAGCCAGCATTCCTTAGAGACTGGCTTGAATGGAAGCAGGATCACCCC
>NW_008663994.1:20558-29544 GCF_000695815.1 Acanthisitta chloris | reverse complement strand
TCCTGCTCTATCATTACACAACCAGGGGCTGGATACATGCCCTCGCTCCTGCTGGCTCCAGCAGTGTCAATTAACTTGCTGCAAACTAAGATAAGAATTCTGCCTTTAGGGGAAAAGAATTTTCTCCTAATCAGAACTGTCTTGGAGCCCCATTTCACATGGAGCCCTAATGAATTTCCAAAGCATCTTCACTCTAAGCTGCTATTTCCTTCTTTACAGCTCTGCCTCTAAAAATAAAGTAAGCATACTCTCTGAAGAGCCCCAAGCTTACAGCCTGCAGCAAAGCAGTGTGTGATGTGGGACTGCATCCATAAGACAATACAGGTGTGTCAGGGTTGCCCCCACTGCTCTCTGCTGAGCAGAAGATGTAGGTCATTTCCAGCCACCTTCCCACCTGTCTCCAGGAGCAGACAGCCTGCAGGACCACCTGAACTGTCTGTCACAGAGGCAACAGCAAAACCCATGGGACCACCGGCCTTTAAAGAATGGCCCCAAATTACAAATCCTTCCCACCTGTAGCCATGCAGGCTTCTCCCAGGCAGTGCCTGGGCACAGGAGGGCCCCATGTCTCCTCTGCTCTAAGCTAAGAGTCAGAAGGGTGGCAATTAGGATACTAAAAAATCCCCTTTTCCATTTGCTGTCCAAGCAATCGACCAAATGTTAAAGCACTTGAACAGACCCCCAGCTTCCCAGTGGCAGAAGAGGCAGACTCCAGTTTAGACACTTACTTCTTCTTGTCTTTGTCCTTCTTCAGTGGCTGCTGTGAGGTAGCCTGCAAGGATTGGGACTGCAAGGTTTCAACTGCGACTTTCCGCCTGTTGAAAGCATTCATCTCTTCCTCCAGCTCCCTCCTCTTCTCCTCCACCTTCCTTTTCTCTTCCTGGTGTATCCTTTTTAAGTGCTCAAATTTCTCATGCAGCTGGTAGGAGACAGACCCTCTGAGCATTGCATCCAGCAGGACCATCAGGGTGTTCTTCCCTTGGCCCAGCAGCCCCTGTCACACCTCCCACATGAATCCTTCACCCCACGGGGTCTGACCTGCTGGCAGGGTGCAGCACCCAGTGCCCACCAAGAGCAGGGAAGACACAGTAAATTCAGCCCTGCCTGACACCAGGAGGAAGTGCGAGCCCTGGATACATGAGCTGAGGATCTCAGCTCAGCCTGCAGCCCTGCATGGGGGCTGAGGACATCTCAGGGCCTTTTCTTCCTCGCTAGTTTTGAGGATGGTCCATTTAATCCCTCCCCAGTCACAGCTGCTGCCCAGGATCTCACACCACTGACTGGAAGCCTCCAGCCCAGTTGCCCCCTTTACTCTGCTGCCCAGTGAGCCTCATGGGGGAAGTCTACCTGACATGGATGCTCACCTAAACACCCCGCCATTGCCTTCAACTCACCAGACAGCAGCCAAGATTCCTAGGCAAGGCACAGGATATAGAAGACTAGTTTCTGAGTCACCTAAACCCGTGATATATGTGTATGTTTGTGCTTTGGCTGGTGAGGTCTGCTCAACACCTGCACGTGTTTCCAGGATTCATACATGGCCCAGACCCAGATTCTCTGTATTTTAGGCTCCTCACAGGTTTTTGGCACACCCACCTCTCTCTCCTTCTCCTTCAACTCTGCCTCTGTCTCCTTGACTTTGTTAACAAACATTTGTCTCATTTCTTCCTCTTTCCTCTGGAGCTCGCCCAAGAATTCTTTCCTTTTGGTCTCGTATGTTTCTTGGAGGCTGAGGAAGAAAGCAAACGAAATCCAGACTCTTTGGACACTGGTAAGTTAGGGATGAGGAAATGCATGCCTGTCTGTATTGCTTAAAGACAAACAGGCAGGGTAGGGAACATCCAAGTCAGCTGCAAAGTTTGAACCCAGTGCTCGTATTTTCCAGCCCAGCACTGTGAATACCGCCTACAAATCTCCCATTTTGGGGGGTTGTTGGTACCAAACTACGGCTCTAAATTGTTGCTAGACATGAAGGCCACTCACCTGAAGGGCTGGCTGTCTGGATCCGTGTCCTTGAAGCCCATCTCCTCCAGTTTGCACCTCCTGTACAGCTCGTAGTGGCGGGTGTGAGTCTGTTCCCGCAGGTCCTCCATGTTGACTCGAATCAGCATTTCCCGCAGCTTCACAAAGTCACAGTGACTTTCATTCTCCACTGATGGAAGTGAAGGCACAAGTCAGCAAACTGCAGACGTGGCAGGGGAGCACAAAGGCACATACAGAATGACTCCAGACACCCTCATCCCAAGGAACTCTGCCTGTTGTCCTGCCCAGGGCACAACACAGCCCCTTGGATGCAGACATTCCTGTTGACCTTCGTACCTGCTGCTAGGAATGGGAATTCAAAGGAAAGATTGGCCAACCCACAAAAGGTGGCACAGGACAAGTCTACGCCATTTAGCACAGGGCACCTTTGTGCACAGGTGCTGGGGGCATGCAGAACTAAAGAGGTGCCAGCATGTGCCTGAGCACACACGGGAGGGTTTGGGTTGAACACCTGGCTCGCAGCCCTCACCTTGCACCACTCCCCACGGGTACTGTCGAGCTCGCACCAGCTTGTTCCCAACTTTCACCTCCTCTGTGCTGCCAACCACAGCGAAGGGCAGATGAGCCTGAAACAGAGCCAAGGGCAGGGACTCAGTGTATGTGCTAATCCCTCAGAAATCAGCCGGACCCATAGATCCCCCTCAACCAGGCACAGGATCTGCTCCCAAGAGTCCTTCCTCTGAACCTAGCAAACTCTGATACTCAGAGCCACCTCCGCTATGAGCCAGGATATTCCAACAGTGAACAGCATCAGGCCAGAGCACAGCGTACCAGCAATGCTGGCTGGGCTGAAGCAGCTGGTTTTTTTTTCCTGCTCTCCTCTATCGTTTGTCAGGCTATTCTTGCACGCACCAAGAGTGTGGCACTCCCTGCCTGGCTGAAAGCACAAGCAAGGACATCCGTAAACAGGCCTTGGCACAGCAGTGTGTGTGTGGGCACTGGAAGGGACATGTGCAGGATACAACATGTGCTTGCTGCTCTCCAAGTCTGCAAAGCATCAGGCACAGTGAGGAAACAGGACACCATCCTCGGGATTGCAGGGAAGGAGTCACAGAGTGGGAGCTTTGGTAGGGCGAGGCTGACAAAATCCTTCCCATTTAACCAGAACTGGATCCAGAAGTGTGGAACTGGTAGAGAAGTGGCCAAAAATATTTTCATTGGAGGAAGGAAGGAAAAATAGAAAAGCCAAGCAAGCATGACTCCTGTTTTTCTCCCCAATGCACACAGCTTGCAATTATTTTAATGAGTGAATCTTCCAAATTCTTGATGAATTCAGCAAAAAAGAACTATTAGTGTGGAAATACATTATCTAGCTGGCCCAGAAACCAACTGGTGACTGAATTTTAAAAAAACTAACAGGGGCGTTGAGAGTGAAAGAGAAGACAAAGCATTTAATCAGAAACAGCTATGCAGGAAAATGTTCATTTTGACAAAAAAGCTACTTTTGATTATAAAATGAACATGGAAAAATTTCAGCTGTTTCTGCTGCAATAGCTGCAGTGTGATTTGGAAGACAGGAAGCTTGAAAGTGTTTTGCACATGCTTCAGCCACGTCTGAATTTGATCTTTGAATTTCAAAAAAGACAAAATAGAGACAATTTTTCTTCTTTAAATTGGGTTTTCTCTGCTCAGCCTCCTTAAGTCAGATGGCTAATATAAATCTTAACTGTCAAATTTTTATTCCAAGTTTCTCCTTCCTCAAATGGAAAGCAGCCTAAGAGCAGGCAATGAATTTTGAAGAAAGTATTTTTCAAAAATGTAATAAAATTGATTCTAGAGCTGAGTTTCTCCAGAGAGCCTCCCAGATTAAACAAGAGCCACATTTTAATTAATTCTGTATGCAACAGCCTTCGGCATCTGTCAGAGCCACAGCTCGACTTTCCAACAGATTCGGTGTCTGGACATCCCCAGTGAAACTTGCCCTTCAATGCACTTTTGTGCAGCAATTTAATTTGTCACAACTTTTGGCAGCGATGGGACTGGCAGCATTACTCACATTCATCACAGAGTTGATCTCAGCCACTGCCTCATCATCCGTGGGGAACTGATAGATCTGCACTCCGTTGCTGACCAGCTCGCTCATGATCTTGATCTTGAACTTGTGCAACTCGCTCTTGGAGATGGTGTCTGCTTTGGCAATAATTGGGATGATGTTCACCTACAGCAGGAGGAAGGAAGGACAAACACCCAGGTGAGCAGCAGCTGGGTGAACAGCTGTGTCTGGAGTGTGGTGCCCATGGGGTGACCTGGCTCCTGCCCCCCTGGCTGCTTTACATTTCCCAAAACCACCACGCGAGCTGCAGCCCAGCCCAGCTGAACACTAGAGGGAAGAGTTTTCCAGGACTCATTTTGCTACAAGACTTCCAGATAAACCAAACACCCTGCACTAAGTACACAACGAGCAGATCAAAGCCTCTGCTCTCGTCTGTGTATTTTGTTACACGCGTTGAGGGAGGCACAGACAGTGTAACTGTCACATCTGAGCTGTCACCCATCCGCTCTGGCTGTGCTGACAAGATGTTTTAGAAGACAAGTACAAGGATGAAACACTGCATTGAGCTGACGTGAAGCCTTCCTGTGCTCAAGCAGAAAGAGCAGAGACTCCTCAGATGCTCTGACAGCAGCTGCAGATCCTCTTCAAGGACTCTGAGCCTCTTGGTGAGGATCACAACTCCGGTGTGCTGTGTGGATTACATGGACCACCAGGAAAAGGTGCAGGGTGCCATACAGCACACAGGACATTTGTTTTCATGCTGTTCTTGCTCAGCTCTGGTTTTGCATGAGCCAGCAGTCACCATACCCCACACAGCTTCACCAACCCAGGCTTCAATCAAAGCCACCCACAAGCTGCAGGGTGGGGAAATCTGCCTGTGCACAGTACCCGTCAAGATCAAGAGTATACAAGGGCCACGTTCCACATCCTTCAGGAGGGATGGGATTCACTGTGGTCTTGTACTTGAGAGCACTATAGCAGGGCCAGATCTGTCACAGGAACCTCTGTTAGATAAATGCTGCTGTGCCCAGAAAAGCCAAGTGTGATATTGCAAACCACTGCTTAAACAAACAACAACAGAGCTCGTCTGTCTGAACCGCGGCCAAATTCGTAGCAGTAAAACAAAAGAATTCAGACAAATGAGGGGAAAGTCTGATTTGCCATCTAGCATTTCCCAACAGCCAATGCTTTTTGTCCTACAGAGCTGAAATTCATAGCAGCCAGTTGGTCTCCAATGGGTACCCATTAAAATACATGGCCTTGCTTTTCCAGCTCAAGTTCTCTTTGTAGCTCAGTGTTTTTTTCCATACTTCTTGGGTTCCCCCAGGCGTCTCTGGTTTAGCACTCACTAAACACAAGAGCATTTACTCACTCCAGATGAAAATAGTCTTAATTTGCTCATTGCAAATTTATCTGAGAGAATAAATTCCTCTTTTTCTCAGCCACTGACCTGGCCTCTTTTATCAAGGACCACAAACCCCTAGGGAACAAGGTCTGCTGCTCACTCCACTCCTCAGCAGATTGATGTCCTCATTACAAAGGTACAAGGGCCATGACCACAGCTGGGTGCCTTGCTGACCTGCAAAGAGCTGAGGAGGCTTGAATCCACCATCTCCTGCAGAAAAAGGGTCAGCTCAGGGCTCACATGCCACCTGCTCTGGAGCAGGATCTGCAAGGGGACAGGCACTGCCAAGGAGCTGTGTGCCAGGCTTTGCATTCTCCAGCCAGCCAGGCACACCAACAAAACAGCACCAAAGGAGATTCTAGTCCATTTTCTGTTGCCCAAGCAACTTCCCCTTCTATTTCCAAGAACCATCAGCCCAGCCCTGCTTACAGCGAGGCCGGAGGTGCAGAGCCTGGAGCCTGGCCCAGCTTCCCAGCAGCAGGAGCAGGCAGGCTCTGCACTCACTGCTGCAGGCCCAGCAGTACTCAAAGAAGGTGCAAACCAAGGTGCATTCAAGTCCCCTCAACCAGGTTCCTTGGGCTTTGAAAAGGCAACTCAGCCAGCACTTGTTGACACACAGTCCACAACCTAAAGGGTTTTACAGATTGTCATACTTTCAATAATCAATAGCCACATCAATGCTGTGGATTTCTGGAAATGTCATTTGGGTGTAGTCCTAAGTCTAGAATGGGCTAATCCCTTTACAATACAGAAAAAGGATGGAAAAGTTTGGAAACAAGAAACCAACAAGATACAAGATGCTACCAAACCACATGCCTAATCCTGCCTTCCCACAGCACCTTCCACACATCCACCTCCATGCAAAGGCCAAGTCTGTGGCACAGAGATTAGGGCCAAATGAACAGATATATGACTAGCTAGAGATGCTAACCTCCTGAACAGGTTTTAAAAACCCAATAAAAGGAAGAAATGACAGAACTACATGAGGGTTCCCTCTCCATTCTTTGTACAAAATTGATGTTTACCTTGGGTTGAAGGCAAAATCCTACAGCAGCATTCTTGTATCTCTTGATGGAAGAGCAATATTCTCTATTTAAAGCTCTAGTAATAAAGTCATGAAACTGACTACTGGTTTGTCACCACACTGAATGTGACAGGGGTGCAGTGTCCCCTTGACTGTCAGTCCATGTCCGGAAGGCTTTGCTGGAGCTGGAACCTCAACCAGAGGAAGTCTGTGCTTCAGACCAGACAGGGAACTCCCATGCACATACATAAAATGCACCTCCTTCTCAAGTCATTCTGACCAGAGCTGCTTCTTGTCTCTGAAAATAAAACCTTACAGCACTGTGCCAAAATAAGTCAGTTGGTAGAAAATAACTTTGCTACAATAAGGCTACAGGCACTTCCACCCTGCAAAATACAGCTGGATTTTTCCCCATTTTCAAAATGTTCCTGAATGAAAGTCACAGTGAAGCCAACAGGCAAATCCTACCTTGGAAACCAAAAAGCAGAGGCACAGGCTGGCCTGAAGCATTCCCACCTGCCTGGGATGTGTCAGCTCACAGAGGGAAGCAATCAGCCACAGCTCACAAAGCACATGCTGACTGAAAACCATCTGAGGACCAGCAGGGAGCCCCAGGATGCCCATGGCAGCACATGCTGTTGCATCAGTTCTCAGGACAGGGCTGGGTTTTAAATCAATAAATCGCCCTCTTATCTGATACAAACACATTTTTATCTATCTCCTCCTTTTCCCAGGTTAAACCCAATGGAAAGCCAACCCCAGCCAGGTCCTATGCTATGTGCTTCCCATTAGCAGCCAGTCAGCCACATTCCATCTACCTACAACCACTTCTGAAGATGCTTCTGCTCTCTGCCTGTAACTAAATACTCCATAGAACAGTTGGCCATGAGCTCAGCCAAACAGCTATTGGTTTACAGTACAATGGAAGATTTTGTTTACAAAACAGCTTTACCCAGAAGGGATTGTGTAAACTTTACACTAAAAGCAAAAGTCATTATTGCAATCATCACACAGATTCAACAGCCTGTCCAACACCTGATGCCATGCCACTCGTGGGCTAAAGCACAGGTGGAGCTGAACCAGGGTCCTGCAAACTCCCTGTTAAACTAGTCTCAGAGGCTGAGCCAGCAGAGCACACAGCTAAGTATTGCCTCTGATACACCTTTCATCTCCATGGGTTCCATTCAACTGCAGAACAGGGGCCACCAGCCACATAAAGCTTCCCAAGAGGAAGGCCAGGTTCAGGTGTGCTCACATGGCAGCAGACACGAGCCAGTACAGGTCACTTCTCTGCTCAGCCACGGTTAACCACTCACTTGCTGAGAGCTCACGAGCAGGTAAGACACAAAACACTCAATATGAGGTTCTGCAAAAGCCTTCAAACTTTATTGTTAGCTCAGTCCTTCTCTTATACAGTGCCTGAATAACTATGCTTATTGTTCTCTTTACCATTACACAACCATTACCTAAACCCTAAAAGTTACATTTGTATACTTTCTTAGCTTGCAGGACAACTATACCTATTATTCACTTTAGCATTACCTAAGCTCTACAGGTTACATTTATATACTATGTCTGCTTGCAGCTGCAGCTGTGAAGAAGTCTTCTTTATTCTCTGAAGAAGTCTTCTTTGTTCTCTGGAGAATCCTTCTTTGTTTTCCCGGAATAGTTCATCCTTGGGTTTGCAACATTGTTAAGCTTTCCCAGATAGCTTGTCCTTCGGCTGCAACATTATGCTGAGAAAATAACTTGTAATGCTGAGAAGCTAAATGCCTGAGGCCTACTTCTTAGTTATATGCTCAAAGCTCCCATAAGCCTTTGCTCAACTCTTGCTCCTGTTTGGCTAGTAGGGGTCTCCTTGCTGACACAGCACCTCCGTGGAAGTATGTCCTTGTTCTGTTAGCCATTCTCCAACACTCACTGATACCATCTGGAGCACACAGAACTGCTAGGGTTTGCTGGCACACCACTGCACTGCCCCCAGCACAACTGGTTGATGTGTACTGGGAAAGGGGCAAGGCACTGCCATGCACAAACCTTTAGAGGGTGCCTGGAAAGCACCCTGGTGTCCTGGGATGACACCAGTGCAGAAATGCAACATAAATCCCTGATGCCCAGAAAAGTATCAATGGACTCTACTTGCTTATTCATTTCCATGCGCCTGCTTGTGCGAGGCCACCACAGCATGAAATCCAGGATGTTCTCATGCTGTGGCAAGAAGTGGGATGAGAGCAAAGGGATAAAATGACTCCAGAAAGGACTATTTAAGTGGAAGTTTAGAAATATAAAAAGCTTGTGTGCACACAAAGTTTTCATCTCTGCACAAGTACAAAGGATTTATTTTGGTATTACCCAAGGACCACATTAAAGGCAGCCACAGGGAGATGTGAAAAGTAGGGAATGCAGAGGGAAAGTAAGAGAAATGCTTTGTGGGACCACCAGCACCAAGGGGAATCGTGCAAAAGCTTTCCTCCAAACATATTTCTGGGAACATGTAATGCTGGCACCACACCAAGAGACA
>NW_008663994.1:7253-20521 GCF_000695815.1 Acanthisitta chloris | reverse complement strand
CCAGCCACTACAGTTACAAACAGCTCACTGCAACGGGAAACCAGTGCCTGCTCTGGACTGGGGCCAAGGAAAAGCAGGCCACCAGCCCCAGGCAGAGAGGGCAAGCAGAAGGGACTGTGTGAGGAAAGTCCAACAGAGCTGCACGTGAACAACAATCAGAGGAAAAAGTGCTCCTCAATGTAATTCAGGGGATCCCCTGGTTCTGTGGGGTCCCAGCTGCCCTGCCTGCCCCTCTGTAGGCTGATCAGCATCTACCATCTGAGAGGAACCACCTTGCTGCTAAAACAGTGCTCTGAAAGACAGGAAATTCCTGCAAAGAAAAGATGAGATGCTTTTGCCATTAGTGACCTTTGAAGCCTCCCATAGCTCCCTGGAAGCCAGCTGGACACCCAAAAGTGTGTCAGAAACTTCCTCCTAGGTGCAGGAATATCAGCCGTAGTCAGTTAAGTAACCCACTGCCCCCTAAGGCAAAACAGCTTATGTGCAAAGAAACATGACCCACTTTTAGGATTCCTATGACCTTGAGAATTCCTCAGTATATCTGCACTTTCAGAAGATACTGTGGTCTTCTATCCAGATCTCCTGGCCCTGCCAGCAGTGACAGCTCACACTTTCGCTGTGCACCAGCACAAACAGCCAAACCTTCTCCTCAGCCCTTGTCTCCTCAGCACTGACCACTACCTTAGGACATCCACAGTTTTAGTGGCTCTCATCCCCTCTGCCCTTGCTGACAGGTCAAGACAGCAAAGGTGGCTCTACCATTTTTACAGTTCAACAGCTGGAGCTGGAAGGCATCTTCACCTGCACACCTGTACTGAGGAGCTAATAAAGCTGCAGCTGATGGCTTTGAAAAATATCAACTAATCTGGGTAAGATTCTTGCAATGAGGGACAGTCTAGAATATACACAACCAATTGGAAAAGAGGTTTTTCACCTGACATTTTTCAGGAAAGTTAATGAGAAATCAAGCACAGGACCTCAGCAACCACCAGGACAAACAAAGCTTTACCAGAGTCCTAAAACTGGCTCAGCTGCCATGCAGGAAGGAGTCCAGCCCTTACACAAAAGAAACAAAACTTTCCACATGACAGTCAGTACCAACAGAAGCATTCTAGAAAGAGGGACCATGGTCTCCAACCCCTTACCTTGCTGTCCAGCTTCTTCATTGTCACCAGGTCCAAGGACTTGAGTGAGTGCCCAGTTGGGGTGATGAAGTACAGGCAGACGTGAATCCTCGTGTCATGGTAGTTGAAGAGAGACCGTCGAATTTTCAGCTCTTCTTGCAAATAATTTTCAAACTGCGTATCAATGTACTCTACTATCGGCCTGTAACTAAAACCATTCCATTAGCAACCCAGATACTGCCATGCAAACTTACACAGTTTCAAGGCCTAAGGAGAGTTCTCCCAGACAATTCATGATATCATTTAAAAAGGAGCTAGGGCTCAAACAATTTAGCCTCACAACAGGAAAAGAGTGGTATTTACATGCAGACATTACAACTCAATAGTTGCTGGAGATTCCTGAGGCTGCACTGCAAAATCTAAGGACAGTGAAACTTAGAAAGATGACTACTTCCCCAGATCAAACTTTGCCCAGATCTCAGGGCTGAGCCATCTGGCTGTAGCAATACAACATGACCAAGGAGAGACCCTGCAGTCTCAGAAAGCCTTTACCTGGGGCTTGAGCAAGATGTCTGTGTAATTAAATGAGACAAGTCCAGAAACACCAATCACTGCCAGAACAGATAATTCCTGACCCTGCACTGAGGACAGCTTGTTAACTGCTCACACTCCTGGAGTAGACTATTCTCTGCTGAAAAGACCTCCTATGACATCTCTTTTTTGCTTCTCACCCGATTCACTCTATGTTTAGTCCCAGAACAACAGCCACTACAGGGAACAACTCCATTAACAGAAACACAGACAACTCTGCCACACTGCAAGGGGAACTGCAGGCAGCTCATGACTAAGCATCAGAGGCAAGCCCAGAAACGCCAAGCAGATGGCACGAGACCTGCCTTTCGTCTTTATTTATCTGATCCCCAAATCCAACCGCGTCCACAATAGTTAGCTTCAGGTGGACATTGCTCTCTTGCAGGTCGTAGGTGCGTGGCCGCAAGCGAACTGCACTCTCGTAGTGACTGGCTTCTTCTGTCTCAAACGTGGTGTTGAACAGGGTGTTCATTAGCGTGGATTTCCCAATGCCAGTCTCACCTAGGAAGGACAAAACATCAACTCACTGTGGCATGATTTTGGCACAGGTACTTCAAAGCACATTAATTAGAGAGCAGAACTAAATTATATTGTGAAAGGTCACTACAAATTACTTGTGGACAGACATATAATTGTCACACAGGGATCTGCATCCGTGAAGGCCTCCAATGCTTAATGCAAAATCAACACAGTACACTTGGGTCTCATCTCCCAGTGAGTATCATACAGCATAGCAAAGCACACCATTTTTCTTTCCACGTCCCCTGATTTTGCTTGGGATGCTGCACCAGAGAAGCTGCGGAGAGCACAATTTTAGTAGCCATTGAAGGATGCCTGGGATGCATCACAAAAAGCTCCATCCCAGAATATTTGGCTGACAAGCTGTTTTTAAGCCAGAAATGCTTTGAACTGCTGCTCCTGGTAATGAAATGGGACTCTGATAATTTCCAGATTGGCCTACAAGGGGCCCCATTTAAACTCCTCATTCACTACAAACAGCACTATTGGCCACAGGAGTGAACAGAGGCAAAATCCAAGGAAATAACCTTCCACTCCCTGCTCATTTGCCAGGCAGTCCATCCTGCTACCACTCAGCAGAGACAGGTACTGCTGAGGAGCTCTACAGCAGATATATTAGTGGGAGAGCAGAAGGGTGAGCAAGGTTCTGTTCCACGAAGGTGCCATGCCTGCTGCCAAGGGCTTTGGACTTCTTGCCTCTTTCAGCACCACAGGCTCTGCTCTTCACAGGAGAATAAGCACCGCACGGTGCTCAGAGTTGGGCAGAGGCACACTGTGCTTCCTGCCAGCTGTGGCTGAGTTGCATAAGGAATAGAGCAGCTGGTGCTCTAGATTAATCTGAAAGGAGATATGTGGAAAACTCACTACTGATCTAAGATACATTCTCCTGTTCAGATGTCCCAAGGCAGTGGTCAGTGCTGAGGAGACAAGGGAGGAGTCTGTCGGGAGTAGGAACTGGCAAACAGGGTGGGGCTTTTTCTCTTGTCCCCAAAAAAATTAAAAATGGCCAGATGAGAATGCAGGAATATCCATTCTAGTATCCCAAGAATGACACTAATTAAAAGCATACTGCCCTCTGCTGCAAGCACCCTTCTGCTAAGGAACAAGTCCATGAAGTTCAACTGGGACTTCAGCCATGCTTTTTACTTGTAGTGTGGATATGCAAAAGTGGCTTGGGTATGGCACAAGCACCTTGTCAAAGCTGTCAGGGTGTTGCTGCACAGTCTACACAAAGTCAAAGGAGTTGTTGTCTCTGGACATAATTTCTGCTGGTCTAGCAGGTTTGAATACTTAGACCTCATTCACTACACAAGAACCAGCCAAAGCAAAAATAATGCTCATCTCATCACTGGAAGGAACTGGTCTCTAGTACTTCAGCCAGCATTGCCTGCTAGATCACATCAATACCAAAATCAAAACCCAAGAATATATGAGGTTATTTTAAAGTCAGCCCCTCACACACACTCACAATCTTCAAGATAAATACTTTACAATCAATAAGAACAGGAACATTCCCCTCCTCTTCCTAGCACAGAGATGGCCATGCTTCAAGCCCTCTGACTCACCTTGGAAAACATCAACCAGGCACAAAACTCTAACCCCAGGTTTGGGGTGCAGGCTTATACCCAGAAATCACCAAGTTATCACCAGCAGGTCTCAGCTAAACCGTGGTGCATCTGACTGCATCTACTTGGACATCATATTCACCAAGAGCTGCTCATGCCAGCCACCCTAGTTTGCAAATGGAAACTCTTAACTTGCCATATACAGTATTCTCTTAATCCTTCCTATTCCAAAACTAATGCAGCAGAGGAGATGAGCAATACCTCACTGACTACAGAAATTCTCCCGGTTTGACTCAGTGTTTTTTTAAGAGAGTTTGGCATTTCTGACTTGCTTAAAGTCACTGCTGAGGCTTGTAGCACAGCAGGACACACACGAAATCCTGGTCCCAACCTCACCCCATGTCTGTTTGCAGAGGACTGTGCTCACCCACACAGAGGATGTTGAAGCTGAAGCCTTGTGTGACGGACTTGCTGACCAGCTGGTCGGGGAGACTATCGAAGCCGACATGGCCCCCCAGGGAAAGGTTCCTCTTCTCTTCATTCTGGTAGGGAGAAGAACACAGATTAGCAAACCACACTGGGATGGCAAATCAGATTGATGACAGGAATCACCAAGTCCAAGATTACTCACTCTCTTGGGCACCACAGAGCCACTGACACAAACCACAGCACTGCCCATAAGAGCTTGTGTTTTGGCACACCACAGCACAAATCCCCCAACAGTCACCGCCAACAGGAAAGAGGGTGTAAAATACTGATATTCATGGGGAATTGGGAGAACTAAGCTACCAGGCTCCAAAGAAAAGAAAACACTAGTGTGAGCTCCAACTACATGCAGCTGGGAGAGATTAGCAAAAGAAAACCCACTGCTGTGTGTTTTAGCACTCATTTCTCCTTGACTTCTTTGATTTTATTTTCTTAAACCCTCCAGCACTGAATTCAGCTCAACAGACTCTGCATTCTTTCACGAGTATTTATCTTTTTCCCTTAGCTATTGCCACAAGCAGCATGGTTTGTTCGCTCAGGCACTGGAGGTGCTGGTGGAGCAGGCAAGGCGAGGAACCCTCTTGCTTTACCATCTGTGACCACACAGTTTTCCACCGTTCTTCTGCTGTTTCTGTTCCTGCCTCCCCCGTGTGCACTTTGTTCTTCCTTCCGTCTCCTCCCTCCCCCAGAGAAGCTGATCACCTGTAGAAGCTTAGCTCAGGAACTAAGATAATAAAATCCAAGGAAAGAGCAGCTCTATACCCTGTGCTATACAGCAAGGCAGAGCAGTGCAGCAACAAAGCCCAGGAGAGAGGAGCTGACAGAAGGGTCATTTCTATTTCTAGTGGTTAAAACCAGGAAAGTTTGGATTAGCACAAATATTTCAACAGATGTTGCCACCTCTCTGCACAACTCATCAACACTCTGAACCCAGGGACCAGACCACCCCCCCTGCAGCCTCTCAAGCACTTTTACCCATCCATGGATAAGCAAGGAGACAGGATTTCAGAGCATGATTCATTCACCCTCACAGTTTCTTCGGTAAATGACTGTTTTTCTTAATCACCAGCAGATATAGAAGATGGGTATGAAAAAAGTGCTCGTGGCCTGGCTCTGGTTCTTCTGTCTGTTCCTGACAATTGGGACTTAATGTCCCAGCACTAAGACTGTGAGACAAGAGAATCCATGAGAAGAGCCTAAGCTGCCTGTCAAACCATAAGTCAAGAGGAAAATAAAAGAAATGACGTGATAAGCCTTGCATATTGCTCTGTGCCTGCAGTGAGATTGCTATACAACACAAACCTTTGTTCAACTGCATCTCAAGTCAAAACCTCTATCAGCTCTGCCTTTGGTAGAACAAATATTCTCAGCTTTGTAAAATAAACCATTTAAATCAGAAGAACAACTTGTGGACATCTGAAGCAGCTCCTATGCCTCACATATAAACCATCTGGCTGTCCTGGTTAGCATTTATTACTCCCTTTCAGATATTTTAGCCCAGTGCTCTTCCAAGGGACTCCCTGGACAGAAACACAACTGAATCATAGCTGGGCTCCTGTGATCCATTCTGTTTCATCCCATTAGGATCAATCACACTCACTAACTATGCAGAAATAGCAATCAGTTAAAGTTTCCCTGTATAACTGATGGCAGCAATTAAGGTTTTAAGGCGTCTGTGAATTCAGGTGATTCAGGCAGCCCAATGCTGAGCCTGTGGGTCTGGCTTGGGCTATTGCAACTGCAGAGGGAAGGGGAACTTGGGACACGTGTGTGCAGGGAAAGGACTCAGAGCTGCTTAGGTTTGATTTTTCCCCTTAAGGAAGAGGCTGTCACAAGGCACAGGAAGACACTGCAGGCACCAGCAGAGCTCGGGGGGCTTCCTCGGGCACTCAGCCCATTCCCTCAGCCCCCCTCCTTCTCTTCCCCGTGTCCCTTGGAGCCACCACCGTACTGAGCTTAAAATGCCAGTTCCCACCACTGCAATGCGGTGACAGCCGAGCAAGCTGTTCCCACAGAAAGTCACCGAGTTTGACGGTTACACTTTGTGTCTTTTCACTTTAAATAATAAACAAAAACAAGCAAACAAAAACACAAACCAGAAGCCTGGGATGACATTTTGGATGGGAAATAAATAAAGACTGCTGATGGCTATGATTAGGTTGAAAGTGCCCGAGGCTGGGAGGAGGTTTCCAGGCAACAGGCAGCACCACTGCTCCGGATTTTAAAATAGGCTCCAGCACAGCAAGGCTGCATTTAAATAAGTTCCAGCCAGGCAAGGCTGCATTGAGAACTCAGTCATGCCTCGGCCGCAGGAAACCCAAAAGCATCCGCACAGGGGTTTTTCTCTTCTATTTTTTGGCGTTAGGTCACTGTTCGGTGTGGGACAGCAATACACTTACACAAGCTGCTCACCATCTCTCAAAGCTGCTAAACCAATAAGCCAAACTTCAGCGAAATATTTTTTTTGCCAGTGACCTTGAAATGTAGTTTCCTTATATTTCTGTAAGCAGCAATAATAATCTGGTTCAAGTTCAAGGCACTGCTGATACCAAAGCAGAAACCCATTTGCTGTGCTTGCAGTGTGTTCAACTGTCATTCAGCTCTGAAGGGATTTTGCTGTGTTAGGACAAACAATAGCAACAGCTGCTGGGAAGTAATAAGATTAAGAAAAGAAAGAAAGGGAGAAAAAAGTTTTCACTGTTTTATTCTTTCCCTCCAATCCACCGAGTTTACAAACCTGACAGCCTTGCAAATACAACCACTACACTTCTGCTCACTTGTGGAGTTTGGTATGTTGACCAGCACTGGAGAGGAACCTGCCCACCATCCTGATGAGCAACCCCAAATGACCAGCCCTTTTGGCCAGCTCCCACATGCCCAAGGGTGGCTCAAGGACAGCTTGACACAGTTCACCTGCTAGCAAAGACAAGGTCACACTCCACATTGAATCCTTTCCAGCAGAAGCAGCCAGCCTGCAACGCTCAGCATAAATAATCAATCCAGAATACAAATGCTGCAATAAATGAGGGCAGTAGTAATGCAGCAATGTGGGTTTGTTTTCTTTTTGTTGGTTTTGTTTTAAACAAAAGCTAAGAATTTGAGTAGGATTTTTTACACACTTTGTGCCAGTGCTGAGACTGCCCTGCAGGACAGAAGCTGGCAGGTTATGTGGCAGAGCCAGATGGGATTGGTCACAGCAAGGGCCAGGCAGGAACACAGCCCTTTCCAGTTGCACTGGTCCCTGCTGCACTCCTGCCCTCCACAGCACCTGGTAAGAACCGGGTCACTCATCTCACGACCTGGAGAGACACACTGCTGCTTCTTACCAGGCAGGACCCCATCCTGGGGCTGCAAACAACCATGAAACAGCCAACCTGTCCTGAAGCCCACTTCATCACTTCACAACATCATCATTTAGAGTTTGTGATGGCTCTGAGTGGGAACTCCCACCATAAACAGACACTGCCGCCCTGAACATCACTTCTTGGGTCACTAATGGCATCTTAAGATTGACAGCTACCAAGGTTTTAACTTGCAGTCTTTGAACATGCTCTTTGAAGATTTCTGTGCCTTGAGCTGATCTTCAGGCTTGAAGCAGAGAGACAAGGGGATAACATGTATTTTGAATCTGGAATTTTGTAGGAAAGGAAAGACCGATCATAACTTCAGAGGAGTATTTATGTATTTTCAAATCCACAGCCCTTTAAACATTTTCACAGATGCTCTGTCTGGCTGAGAAGCAGAGTCTGTCAAGGAAACAGGCACATGAATGGCATCTGGGGGCACATCCACCAGGAACAACAGCTAATCCGTAGGGACATCAATCTTTAGCTCTGGTTCGACAACATCACAGAATCCTTTTCTTGGAATGCACAGAAAGACTGATATGCCCTTGGTAGTACAGATGGATGCACTTAGCTGAGCACCACAAGAACTGAAACAAAACCTCCAAACATAGTGCTTCAAACCTGCTATAAGGCACCAGGCACCCTATGTGCTAGACACACTCTGCTGGAGGATGGGGATGCATTTGGGATGCACAACGGCATGCTGGCCCATTCCTGTGGCCACACCAGCATAAAGCTGCCCAGGGAATCAAAAACTGCACTTCAAACCCACATCAGCTTCCCAAGTCCATCCACAGCAGGGTCCCACAGGCCATGCCATGCGGTGGGACCACAGGGCTGGGAGGAAGCTGGAGCAGCATTGCTGTGGGCAGCTGGCCACAAACCACATCCGTAGAAGATGATATGCTATTTGTCCCTTTACTGCAAGTCAGACAAGAAAAGGCAGCAGAGAAACACAGAGACCAAATCCAGATCCCTGTAAGAGAGTCAACACTGTATCACATACTAATTGAGCTCTTCCTTGTAGACAGAGTGATTAACAAAACCTGTGAGGAAAAGTGCACAGGCTACAGCATCAAACTGTGTGTCTACAATTCTTCACAAAATAACAACCTGATCACAGTTTCTCTTCATGCTTCACCTCCAAATTAGCATCAGTTTCACTCTGCATCATTACATTTTTCAGTAGCTTCTTCCAGGAAAAGTGGCTTTATCACTGCCTGCACAAGCCAGGGAGGATGGCAGCAGCAAGATCAGCTTCATCTTCAGCAGCCCCTCAGCTGCAGAGTGTTCCTAGCTGGGGCTTCTGGGGTGGAGCAGAGCAGCTCACTGCTTTTGATGTGCTGCCCCTGTTCCGGCTTTCACTGGGTGCACTATGAACAGACTGAACCTTGGATAGAAAAGACCATTCTGATATCAGTTGGTTTAAAAAAAAAAAAAGAAAAAAGAATAGAAAGATCTCTAGAAATATCATCTTTTAATTAATCTCAACCCAAAATGCTCCTTGGTGACATATGCTTGTGTTTCCTGCTTGAGACAACCCTAGGTTTTGTTTTCCTGAATGACGCAGGTGAAAACATATGGGTAAACAAAAGCGTAATTGAAAGCCACAATCATAAATGGTGATATTTATTTTTTTTAAATGGTGATATTTATTTTAAAGCAGTTGGCATGATGGGAGTTCTAATGTAAACCCTGAGCCCTGCTACAGCACTCATCAGCATACAAGCAACCAGTGAATAAAACCAAAAGGGAAAAGCAAAAATCACATGGTTTAGCTGATAAACAGTGAAGACTCCTGGGCTTATACCATGAGGGATAGCACAGCATTTTTCTGTATCTGAGGTGCCCTTTCCCATGTCTACAGCCCTACAAAACATAAGTGAGAAAGATGAACAGCTGACATTTTCCAAGGCCAAACGACAAAGGCTTAGAGGGGAAGGAGGAGGGAAATTCAGTGCTTTCTTCTTTCTGCTACATGAAAAGGGCTTGCACCTGAGCAGTGACCTTCACCTCAGAAGTGTCTGCTGCTCCCAAACACTCCCTCTGGTACCTCCACACCACTACTCAGTATCTCCCTGAGCTGTGGCCCGGCTGCAGCTCTCCACACACTACCCCAAGCAGGGAGAATCACAGCAGTTCAGAGGGGAGCTTTTGTGTTCTAAGAGCCCACAAGGCAGCTGTATTTCAGGTCCTTGTCTTCCAAGGTTTTCCATTTACATTTTCCACACACAGAAAACAGTAAGAGGCAACAACACAACATCTGTATGGCACTTTTCCACGCCACTTCAATTGCCACTACTGAGGCACACTTCTGTTTCTGAATTCCTCAGTCCTGGATGGCATCTTTACGTTATGCAATACCAAATCCTCCAGCACTTTGCAGCATGGGTGCCCCTCCAACCTGGGTACAGTCATTGCCATCACACAGATGCCTTGTGGGAGGTCTGTAGCCCTGGATATACTCATGGGCACATCCCTTTGCACTGCAGCAGCATATGCAGAGATGGAGTCGGAGCAGTGTGCCAGGCACCCGGCAAAGTGCAGAGCACAGACAGATCCTCTCCCCTCCAGTTTACAATCAAATCAAAAACAGAAAGATAAACCAGCACTAGCAGACAGATTGCAGCTCCCTGATCAGTGTGACTCAGAGAGCAGCAAGAAGAAAAGCAGAGTAAGCTCCATGGGCTGCTCCACATGGCCACGACACCGCTGGCAGGGCTCTCACGGCAGGACGGAGCAGTCATGGCCCTGAGGGGCTGGCTCAGCACCCAGCACAGCTGGGGACTGCTGCTGGCCACAAAACAATGCCTTCACCTTCTCCATAACCCACCCACAATCCACAACAGTGTATGCAACACAGGGATTAATACATGCATCAGTGGGGTTTGTTTGTAGGATGCTATTCCCTTGTGTCCTGAATGGAAATGCATGGAATCAAGAAATTATTCGGTCCTGATGCAGGGAGTCATTTGCAGCTGAGCAGAGAAAGGACTGAGATTTGGCTGTTTATTCAATCCAAGCAGAGCAAGCTGGTCCCATGTACAGGCTCATGCATGCTGGCAGCCCAGCAGCCACACTGCCAGCTGCAGGCACTGCCTGGCCCCTCTCAGGCCCAGCACTTCGGGCAGCAGTTCCACAAACCACAGAACAGAGAGGGCTGCCTCAAGGCCCAGCACACACAGGGTCCCTAGCCCAACTCCACGACCTCCCTCAAATGCTCATCACTACAAGATTCCTTACAAAGGCACTTGCAGTTTTAGCATCATTTCACAAGTACACTGAGTCATGGAGCAGTTGAGTCCTTGCCTAGAGACCTCTGGGCAAACAGTGTCAGAAGCCAAATTAAGCCTCTTTGTCCAAGCAGGCACTCCCTGGGGCTTGGCCCAGCTTCTGGATCAATGCAGAAAAATCTGACAAATCGCCTCTCTCAGGAGATCCTCTCCATCTCTGAATACTGGCTCAACAAATGCCACTTGACATTTGCAAAGCGACAGCAGCAAGTACAGACTCATGTTACCATGAAGAAAACATTTCTTTTCCTAGCTCAGAGCTGAGGGGCAGTTAACAGCAGCACCACACCTGATGTTTGAAAAACACCTCTATGGTGCAAGCAACATTCAAAACAGACGCTATCATACATCAAAATATTATCTGTCTTGTACTCATAGGCTAAGGACTATTAGATGTATAACAGCAGCAGTGAATGAGCCTGCACTTTGCAGTCTACTAAGCAGAAAAACATGGCCTGAGAGAGGTAATAAAACCAGATTTCAGGTTGTTTAACAACAGTCAGAGGATTCTGAGCACAGTAAGTCTTAACAGAGGGCTTACACGTAAAAGGCATGACCTCATAGGTACTTTTGGCACTGGAGATGAAGCACACTCAGCTGGGCCTGGCCAGTGGTGCTCTCAGCACCTCTTAGGCTACAAGTGCTGCATCTAAATTGCACCTAATCTCAAACAGATTTGCAAAGTGCAAGCACACGCTCAACTCTGAAGGTTTTCAGTTAATCTTAAGCATGCGCTTAAAATATCGGATCCCCATAGTGGAGCACTTAATAACAGGCTGGGGGGAAAAGAAAGGAAGAAACAATAAACCCACAGAAAAAAAGTTTTAGATGTGAGGTTTATACTGATTTACCAGTTGTCTCACAATAGCAACCCACTGTGATTCAGGTTCTCTGCTGCCTCTTGCTCCTGTCCGCTCTGGTGGTGGTAAATGGCCAGACAAACAAGTCACACCTGACATGGTGTGAGCACCTCTGCCTTCACTATGCCTGTGCAGAGAGGGCTGCTGTGGCAGCCCTGAAGAGTTGTAAAAGGTAGCATGATGATGCCTAACACTGCCCTTCCCTTCAGCAATGTCAAGGCAGAGCCCCAGTGCCTTCCCTTCCTTCTCTTTTCCAGCACACAGCACAGCAGAGCACAGCCACATCTGAGCCAGTTCTCCATGCACAGGACACTGTCATCTCCACTTGCTGCATGCTCACAACAAGCTCCCAGCACACAATGAAGTCCCCCCCAAAAACCTCACACTAAACCAACACAATTCCCAGCCCCCCTTTAAACCACTGTTCTAAGAATGCCAAGAATTTTCCCAGACACTTGAGCCTTTATTCATATCCCTCCCGGCTCCCAGCTGCACTCCAGGCAGGCAAAAACATCACTGAAGAAACCAGATATGGAGTCACCACCAAGACATGCCAAGTGAAAATTAAAGCCACTTTACATTACGGAGGCAAGGAGGCTCAAAAGCTGAGCTCTTAGCCTTTAGCTAAAGGTTATGCTGCCTGATGTGATGCCTTTCTTGAAAGCTTTGGACCCATTTTTAACAGCTATTCGTAAACTCTAAGCCCAGCAAGTGACCAGAGAGTGCACTGCAAAGAGCAATGCTCAGCATCTAGGGAAAACAAAAATTTCAAAAAAATCACTAGTCCAGTGCCAATATTCCACAATGTCCTGTGTGCCCCAAGCCACTCTTGGGGAAGCAAAGGCTCTGCTGCACACCTGTGAAACCCATGAGCTGAACATGCACTGCAGCCACCTCCCTGTAAGAAGGTGGACAGGGATTCAAACGAGAAAGCCAAACTCCTCTGAAGGGAGGTACTCCTTAGGCAAACTCCTTCCAACTGCTCTCCTGAATCCGAGTTACTGGTGCCAAAGTGGTGTTTGGATTCCTGCGGCACACCTTGTGCTGTATCTCAGCAACACGCCGGATGCTGGGCACTCCCAGCAACCAGCAGGGGCACAGACCTGCACACACCACCTGCTCCCCTGCACTAGCTTGTTCCCTTCAACACTGAGCACACAGCCCAACTGAGAGCATTGCCTTCGGCTTCGCTTCAGTCGCAGCAGCTTTTCCTTCTTCAAAATAAAACACAACAAACCACAAAACATCAAATAGAAATCCTACACACAGCTACAGAATCAAATGTCACAGGCTTAAACATCAGTTCTTGCTGACTTTCAGAGCCAAGTCTGAAGGGAGAGTAAGGCTCCTCATCTCATCTCACACACATCTAATCCAAGATGATCCACTCACAACCTGTGAAAGCAACATCAGTTTTCATTTTCTGCAAACAAACTGACTATTTCTGGCTTAAATTCCTCTCTGACTTTTACACTACAAGCAA
>NW_008663994.1:0-7208 GCF_000695815.1 Acanthisitta chloris | reverse complement strand
AACATTTATAAAGCCTAAATAATTAATTGTGAGGTCTTTCTTATTCAAGAAAGGATTAAACATGCATTTTGCCCCTATCACAAGTCCTGGATGAGAGTTTACAAAGGAGCAAAGCAGGATTTGCCGGGCATTATGCACACTGTTTTGCAAACATGAATGTTGCCTTTGAGAATAAGGAAAGTTGGTCAAAACAGAGAAAACTATGGAACCAAAAATGAAAGACATTTCCTTCAAAATGACCTTAAAGGATGAGAAAGTTCAGCTTCTTGGCAGCCTGAGAATTCCATCCCCCATAAGCTATTCAAAACCAAGCAAAGTCCAAAACACAAACATAATTTTTCCTTCAGTCTGTTTAAAAAGAACCTAAAATACAGACAAACAACAACACTCCAGACTACTCTACTCCATTTCTTTTAAAAGTTATTTATTCAGAAGCTGCTGAGGTTTTTAATTTAACAGACTTCATCATTAACCCTGTCAAGAGACTAATCTTAGGACCTTATCAAGCAGAGACTTTCCCAAGTTCACCCAAGGCAGCAGATGCATTCCCAGCTTACACTCAGCTGCTCTGAGCAGTGGGATATCTTTTCTTCCCCACCATCCTTCCACGAGAAAGAGGAGACGTGGCAAACACATATGACTGTGGGACAAAGACAGGAGATAAACTGAATGCCTATCCCTAAGGAGCAGAATGAAAAAGGTTTGGAGCAGTTTTAAAGAAGGGTTGAAGAGGGGAAAAATGATGTGGATCCCCATCACGCCAAACAAGCCATGCTGGATATGAGCCACCAAGATTATTTGTTTTAGTTACCAGTTAAAATAAACATAGCTAATTCCCACATATGTTTCCAGAATTTATTGCCCAATTACAATAAAGACTATTATTCAGTATATTTTTAAGAGATATAATGGGAACACAAGAGCTTTGGGCACCACTGTATGCTTCTTCCCAGTTTGCCTTATGCAACCATCCCCCTGCATCTCCACAAACAACTCTTCCCGCTACTGACCAAGTCTCCCTGTGATACTGCCTGGAAGACACCAGGCAATATCCCACAATATACCACAGCCACTCAGCTCTGAGACCTAAACCAGAGTCATCACACTAATAAGCTGACTGCTATATATCCTATTAACACATGCCTCCAGAAAGCCTCAAAGTGTATTAGCACAGAATACCTTTAATCTGAAGAATCAAGGCAATGGGAAAAAAATGAAAGAAAACCTCTATCTGAAAAATACACATAGCAAAATGATAAGCTGAAAGGCCTATTCATTCTGTACAAAACCACAGAATGAATCTATAATCATGAGCTGGAAACACCTTTGTTGCAGAAGACAGGGAAGGAGAGTGTTGCTGGAGGCTGGCTGTCAGCCCTTCTACCGTGGCAGAGCTGAAAGCCAGGATCAACTTGGATTAGGATCGAAGGCCTGGCGCAGCCTGCTGTAAGCAGGGTCTGGACCAGAGACCTGGCTCTGCCCCGAGCTGCCCCCCACGACCACACACACTGCTTAACACAGAGTGGATGGTCCTCTCTCCCAGCAACCGACCAGAGCAACCCTGGCTGCCATGGGAAGGTTCGATTTTCCAGTGTCACCAGGAGCTCTGCTCCACAGCAGCCCACAGCCGAAGGCATGCCTGTACAGTCCTCTGCAGGCAGACATGGACTCAGCCAAGCAGAAGCTGAGGGATGTGTCCTGCCTCTGTTACAGCCAGAGCCAGCCAAAACTCTTGTTGCCTGCGGAGGACTCTGGATGCATTCCCCACGTGTTTTCCTGCACATGTAATGCAGCGGTGGCACAGACTCATCACAGCACCTCATGCAACGGTGAGGAGAGGATGGGAGAAGCCCAACCCCTCGATGGAAATCCAGCCCAGGCTCCCTGGCTCCACAGCTCCCAGTGACAGTCTGGTTTTGAGGTGGTGCAAGCCAGAGAGGGCAAGAGCCCCGAGGCAGGGTGCTCCATGGGAACCTCGCTCTAGCTGTCTGACATCTCTGGAATTTCATGTGTGTGGGAGACAGACACTTCTTGGTTTCGCAAAGGAATCTGAACATCTAAACAAGTGGTGCCTCCACAGCCCTGACCCCATGGGCCCTGGTCAGCCACAAGCTGAAAGCAGCGACTAGGGCGGTATCCAGTGTGGTTCTCACTGACACCATCCTCCTCTGAAAATCTTTCTGCCACCCCATTTTGGAGGGTGCTGATTCCCTGTCTGGCTCCACTTTCTGCAACCAAATGTCACAAGTTGGAGGCGAGCACGGCTGCTTATGCCAGAGAAGAGGTTCTGGAAGGAAAGCACATGGCTGGGACTGAGGAAAAACAGCACTTTCAGGATATTTTTTTCTTTTTCTCACTTGAGCTGCTCTGGCAGAAGAGATGTGCTCTCTTACCCGTCTGACGCTTTTATGATGCATGAATACAAATCCAAAGCTTCAGGTATAAACCCAGAGTTCACTGAAGCTATGAAGATGTGGGGAAGGGAGAAACAAGCAGGCTGTGCACGAACACAAGGCTCACCTCAACCAAACACAAACACAGGACATAGCAATGTTATTTCTAAGAGCTGCAGCTAATCTGAAACAAGCAGGGCAGCTTCTCCCATCCACAGCCTGAAGTGTGTCCAAGACACGTTCTGAATAACCAAAGTTAATCCCATAAATGTGCCCCTACTTCGTACAGGCAGGGTGAACCAGTGTGCCCACACCCTGCACGCCTCCCTCAGTCCCATCGCCTCCCAAATTCCTCCTCTTAATTGCACAATCCAGGAAAAGTCAATTCAGCATCATGACAGTTTCTTCCCCACCCAAGCTCCAAGCCAAAGGAGCACGAGAAGGAAAGGAGGTGAGCATGACTGTTGCTGCTGCAGAGAGAACAGCCCAGTCCTGGAGCCCTCAGCTTGCACGGTGGTGCCTTGAGACGACAGGACTGGGGACAGCAGGGGCACTCGGAGACAGGGCTGTGCCTCTCCCTGCAGCTGGCAACAGCGCTGGTATTCTGCCACAGAAGATAATATTTAGGGAGCTTTTGGCCTTCCAGCAACACTGGAGACGGGCTGACAGCTGCCACCACAGCACTGACAACAAGCCCTGACACCGTGCCGGCCTCCTGAAAGACAGTTATTCTTCAGGCTTTCATTTGTTTTGCCGATGCTGAAGGCACACACAGCCTCAGCCTTCCACTGCTCACGTCCTTCCACCCACTGCCTCGGCACTCGCTGCAATTACAAGCGGCTTGGAGCAGCTCTGGAGCTCCCACGCAGAACAACATGTTGCATCTCTGCTGCAAGTGGAAGAGGTGCTTCGGATTCACCAACAGCACCACAGCGGCAAGGCAAAAAATACAAAAAATTTTATTCTGGGCAACATTTGTTTCCAGTGCATAAGTGAAAATAAGTATTTAACTGCGCTGGGCTGTGGTTCAGCTAATTGGCTCTGTGGTTGAGGCAGACAGAACTGGCTTCCTGTGTGAGGACAGACGAGTCTCCCGGGGAGGAATTGCAGGGCTCGGAGAGGCAACCACCAATTTGTCCCCTCCAGTGGAAGACCATTTTCTCAATCATTCCATCCCAAAAAAGCATACACTACAGGCAGAAGAGCTGGCCAGGGCAGGGAGGTACAAGGCTGCTCCCGCTGGGCTCACTTCCTGGTGCATGCTACCAGCTTGGAGAAAAATCTGTCATTTGTGTTCCACACTGCATGGGGGAATCACTTGAGTTTTTCCAGGCTAAAGGTAAAATAACTGAATGGCAAAAACAGACAAGGAAATTTAATCCTGGAACTTCCAAATGGTGCCCCTGGGTGGGCAAAAAGAGAGAGCAGGGGGAATGTCCAAATCCAAATCAACCCCATTTTCCACTGGAATTGAGCCACAGGAACACTTTCTATGAGAGTTTGATTAAAAGAAGATGTAAGCCTGTGCTTAGGACCTGCAGTGATAAGGCTTTTGGCAACCACTCTGCCCTAGTCATGGTACACAGAGCTCACTCCTCACACCCATCTTTCACAGACTAAGGTGTTACACTGGCCCCTCACAGGGAAGAGCAGTTTTAGGCTGTGCAGTCAGTAAGAGAAACCCAGAGCTTACAGAAAACAGCCACAAAACATAAGTTTATCACAACCAAGGCAGTTATGGCAGGAACAGGCAGCGTTCAAAGGTCTCTCTCCTCACACAGAGCTGGGAGCAGGTGACAAGAAGGCAGTGGTGTGTAAACAGGTAATGCCCACATGCAGCTGCCAAACTGGCCAGACCCCCCTGCCAAGCTCAGCAACTTACTGCGACAAAACAAATCCCATTGTCTGTTTCCAGTGAGAAAGATGCTGCTCAGCTTTCCTCTAAAGAAAATGCTGGGTTTTCTGCGAGATTTTCTAAGGGACATTAATTTATAGTAAAGCTGCCCGTACAAACCTATCTGTCAATCACTTGCATGAAAGAAAACCCCAGGATTGCACAGCTCACACATTGCTACATATATGTGTCCAGTGCTCTCCTCACTGGGCATCAACGCTCACACATCCCTGTCTGTGCAGGCAGTCACAGTGTGCACACAAAGCAATCAGCCATGACATCATCAAAAGTTACAGCATCATGCTAAACTCTTCCCTCAGCCCAACCCCGAGGCTGAGGACACCTGCTCCTTCCCACTTGCACACATTAGAGAACGCAGCTGCTCAGTCTGGAGCCCAAGCAACTCTTAAGTCAGACTGTGGGTTAATGCAGACAGTTAAGTAACAACATTTTGCGAGGTCAACAGGTTTTATTTAAAAAGAGAGAAAGCAACAGATTTGGGAGTTTTGGAAAAGCTTCTTAAAAGCAAAACAGTCTTACAGTCTCAGTCTCACATCTCATCTCATATAGTCTCCTACGCATATCCAGTCGCTTCTCTGACGCTTTTTCTCCTTCCAACTTTTCTAGCTTCCTTCAGTGCTTCTGCATTTGCCTGCTGCATTTCACACACCTTCTGGCTTCCGCTTGCATGTGGTGGTTGGGCCGTTTCCCACTCAACAGCCCAACATCCTTGCTAATACTGCCAGTGTCTGCTCCAGCATACAGCTACCACATGTGCTAGCTCAGCACTGGCCAGGCCAGGCAATGGAGAAGCTCTGAGCTTTGATGACAAAGTATTTCATAATCGAACCCAACTTTACCAGCTTTCTTTCCACTCTGATGGTGAGTAGCCTTGAGTCTCCAGAAGCAATGCCTGCAGACCAAGCCCTGAACACGGCATTGGTGAGCCATGTTCCAGAGCCACGTTCTCACAGCAGATCAGCAGAACCTTCAGTCTCCAGGGGCTGAAGCCAGTCTCTCACAACACTACATTCACAAAAACAAAGGCAGTGTTAAGCACCGCTGGTGTGATCCTCCTGCCTCAGAGGCAGCTTTCCATGGGCGAGCTTCCTTTCATTTGCTTTTGTTGGTCATTTCCAACAGCAGCACTTGAAGGGAACTTTATTGTGCTGGAGACAGAGGCGTTCTGGAGGACTGTACAAGGGAAGCTTGCATCTGGGGAGTTTTCAAAACACATTAACCAAACCTAAGGGTCATTACATTCCAGGATGTCAGTGTCAGCTGGACACTTATAAATAGCTTCACCAATCTGAATAGCACGACCTATTCTGTATCAAAAACCTCCTTGAGAGATTTTTGGTTTTCAACATTACTTCCCACTGCAGATACAAATAGCTGATAAAAATAAATGAATTTATCATCATCACCTTTGCTTGGCAGTAACAAGCTACTCCCACAGGGACTATATGCTCAGGAAACTGAGGCACACTGATATGCAGCAGCACTAAGCAAGCTGCTGTAAGCCCTGCAGAAAGAATAACTCGGAACACCTGAATCATGAGGTTTCCATGATACTGCTGGAAGAACAGCATCAGAGTTGAGACACATGCTAAGGGTAAAGGAAACAGCAGCTGGGACAGCCCTCTGCAATACACCAAATGGAAATGAGATGTTGGTCTGCCACATGCTTTAGCAGGTCCATGGTTCCAGGAGAAAGGCAATCTAAGATCAGCAGATCTCCTGGGCCTGCTGATCCCTATAAATGCATCCCATCTCCCTGCACAAAGCAAGCAGACTGCTATCTAATGGAGTTGGGCAATCAAGCCATACTGGATCACAGCCATTTCCCTTTAGAGCCCAAATGAGAGCCAAGCACCTTTGGGAGCTTTTTTTTCCCCTTTCTTGTTTTAAATAAAAGTGACTGAGTACTGATGTAAGTACCCCAAGCCTTCAAGTACCCACACCAAAGACTGCAAATTAAGTTACATTTTCTCTGGAACCAGGCAATATTTTAGGTTCCTGTAACACCTATGAAAGCCTGCACAGGCAGCAGCAGGCACACCAAATGAACACTGAAAGTATCTATATATGATACAAATGCAGAAAGAATTGCAGTGAGGTGGTCATGGTGTTTCCATCCACTGCCACTGGCTGTACCTCAATCCCTTCCTCCCAGAGCCTAGAAACATTAGCTTTCTTAAATAAGAGCCCCAAATCAATTTTCCTTTCTGCAAGTTTTAACTAAGTTACAGTCTTGCAGATTCATTCTTGAGCTGGAAACTTTTGGGCCAGGATTCAAAGAAATGAAGCAGGGTTTGAGATTCTTGGCAAAAAGTAGCTTGCAGAGAAAACAGTAGCAGGGACTTGTTTGTGCTCAGACAGCATGTCTATAACTCAGACAGCCACCACTGCTGTTCCCATTTATTTAGTAATATCACACCAGACTTTTCTGACTTTGGAGAGCTATGCTATTTAATACGGTAAAAACGGTTTTTAGCTCCGAAAGGCTACAAGACGCATCCCCGAGCTATTTAACGAGAACAGCCTTCCAACAACAACAAAACATTCACGCTGTAGACAAAGAATAGTTTCGAGCCGACACAGATTTTCGGCAGATTGACTTCCGATAGCAGTTATACAACAGGCGAGCTGCAGAGAGGCGGCGGAGCACAGGTCACTCTCCATATTTGCCGTACAGCACGGCGGGGAGACCAGCCAGTCTCAAGGGTTTGCTTTGCCCGTGTCCGAATCGCTGTGCCTCTCGCAGTGTTATACACACACCGCTAAGTTGCTCACTGTTGCCGAGTGTTTGGATACCAGCGGTGTGTAAACAACTCGCATTTGCGAAGGTCTGACCCCGTTTCTCTCCGCCCCTCTCTGCGGGGCGCGCAGACACACGGACACCGGAGACCCTTCGGGAG
>NW_008663993.1:0-7712 GCF_000695815.1 Acanthisitta chloris | reverse complement strand
GCCGAGCCGCGGGGGGTGTGTGAGACAGAGAGCCGCGGGGGTGGACAGCGGCGCCTCTCGCAGAGGGTTGGCTTCGGGCAGCGGCGCCGCAAATAGATTGCGGTATGTAAGTAATTGCAGACCGTTTCGGGAATTTTGTTTGTCAAGTTCATTTCTCTTCTCAATGTTTTTGCAGGAGGATAAGAAAAGGAAGCGTACAGAAAGAGTGGAGAAAGAAGACCAGAGCTCATCCCTCATAGAAGACCCTCCTGTGAAAGCAAAGAAAGCCAGAAAGAAGGAACATTCAGAAGACCAGAGCTCACCCAGCATAGAAGACCCTCCTGTGAGAGCAAAGAAAGCCAGAAAGAAGGAACACTCAGAAGATCAGAGCTCACCCAGCATAGAAAAGCCTCCCGTGAAAGCAAAGAAAGCCAATAAGAAGGAATTTTCAGAAGACCAGAACCCACCCAACATAGAAGAACCTCCTGTGAAAGCAAAGAAAGCCAGAAGGAAAGAACATTCAAAAGCAGAGAAGAAACTGTCAGACAGGTGAGCGGGTTATAACATCTTCTTGTAAAAGTTAAAACCCCAATGTCTGGATGAATTGTAGTGTTCATAGAATCATAGTGTTCAGTGAAACAATGAAGTTCTCTTCTACTACTCGTATTCAACCTTGTGCTTAAGATTATTTTTAAGAAGATTGTTCAAGTTTCCCATAGTTTTCTCCCAAAGGTTAGAAATAGGTTCAAGCTTCTGAAGGCTCTAGGTTGGTGGAGTGCAAATCCCCTGGTAGATGCTTTCTAGTTGTAGTGTTCATAGAATCATAGTGTTCAGTGAAACAATGAAGTTCTCTTCTACTACTCGTATTCAACCTTGTGCTTAAGATTATTTTTAAGAAGATTGTTCAAGTTTCCCATAGTTTTCTCCCAAAGGTTAGAAATAGGTTCAAGCTTCTGAAGGCTCTAGGTTGGTGGAGTGCAAATCCCCTGGTAGATGCTTTCTAGCTGTAGTTGATCCAGCAGATTCAGGAAGAAGGTGCCAAACAGAGTGAGTTGTACTTATCATGTTTGCCCTCTGCTGTGACACAGAATTTCTCTGTTACACCATCTGCTCTGTTAAGTACTCAGGGTTGAACCAAGACACTGTCAGAGCAGGCCAGAAGCTGATCTCTGTGCAAGGTAATTGGCATAATAAAGTTTGCTTGATTGTAGCACAAGGCTAACACCTCATCCTCTCTCTGGCACTGTGTGTTGCTGCCTCTTCCATGCCTTATTTGCTGTGCTGATGTCAGTCCTCCAGGGGCTCCTTCAGATCTGCTCATTGTTCCTGCTCTTAGGGCAGGTTTGGATAGAGATTTGTCAGCACACAGCAGGATTCCAAGCTTGGTTTGTTCTGAGTGCCCTGGACAGTGGGAAGGATTAAATCTGTCCTTAGTTTTAGTGTGCAAAGAGATTAATTTTTTCCCTTTCAATTTTAGAGGCGATTTAATTCTGAAGTATTTCTTTATTACTTGTGCTAAACAGTGAATACAATGTCCTGGGGACAGCATTTGCATGTTACACAATGGTCAGATATGTTTGTTTAATGCATAATAAACAAAATAACGTTTGAAATTTTATGTTAAACAGGGTGGTTTAAAATATAAGTTATTTATCTTGGAGTCTTTCCCCATTAATTGTAATCTGCTTGTCTGTTTCTGCTAAGGGAGAATGCCTTGGAGCAAGCAGATGAAGAGGAGGGTCAGAAACAGTTTCAAAACAAAGTGAAGCAAAAGCCAAGGGCTCCTCAGGCTATCACCAAGAGTGGTGTTAATGCAGCTACAGGCACTGCTGCAAAACAAGGAAAGGGAGAGAAAGTGGTTGATGAAAAGGAAAACAGAAGAACTGTGTTTGTTGGAAACTTGCCTGTTGACTGTACTGTGCAGGTGCGTGGATGGATTCTGTCAGCTAAGGGAGGGAGAGGAGTAGCAGCAGTCCTTAGTTTGAGGGGATGTCTCAGCTGAGAAGTCACACGTATTTGTGATGGAAATTGCTTTGGGGAAAGTAGGAAATAATGCTCGTTCTCAGAAACCATTAGAGGCGTCACTGTGGTTTCCTGGAGTTGGGATTTTACAGCAGGGGATGCAGTTGCCCTTGCTCAAATAGAATTGGTCAGTTTCTTTCTCAATGAAAAATGACCAAGTAAGTACTGCAGTTGCAGTTACTCTGCTTCCCATTTTATATGTAAACAGTGCTTCAGATTGTTACACGGTGCACGTTAAATTTATACCTTCTTCCATAGTAAGGGGCACGAAGTCGGTTTTAGCAATCTGTAGAAGAAGCAGCTGCCCCAAGAAACACTGAGCTGGTTAGGAATTACTTGCATATTTCGGTAGCTCTTTACGAGACTTCATGTAAATAAAAGGAAAAATGATGTAGGAACAGTGTTGCTAATAAATATTAAACAACAGTTCTCATTACCAGGGTGCAAAAAATGTACTGACTGTTTGTAATATCTTCTGTTTAGAAACTGAAAACTCTTTTCAAAAAGTATGGACCAATCAAATCCATTCGCTTCCGGTCTCTGGTATGTTACCTCCTCTAATGCTATATAGCAAAACTATTTGTTGGTCTTAAAGGGTGATAGTACTTCTAAGGCTTGGGTCTGCATTAGTTCAGAAGTGGGTTTGGGGGTGTGTGGGTTTTGCCTTGTGTGTGGGAAGCCTTGGATGTGTCACCACAGAAGCAGCACAGGTATGTTTTTCCTATAGCAGTAGTTGATACAGGATCAGAGCTTTCTGTTCTCTGAAAGAGGAGTGAATGCCTTTCTTATTGCTTGTTTAGCTAAGGAATTACTTACCTGTTTTTAAGTCATAGTAGCAGAGACACATTGATTGTAAATCAGTGTACTTGCTAGAATGGTTGACGATAACAATCTTGGAACTTGAGAAACATCATCAGGCAAAGTCAAAGCAAGCTCTCTAACTTGGAGGTCTCTCTAGATCATCACTAGGATGAGCTGCCTCCATCATTTGCTCATTGTACTGGCTGCACTGCTTTGGGTGGGAAGGGCACCTGTTTGAATTCCTCTTTATCCTCAAGAACAAATCTTTGTGATAAGTTGACACTAGGCCCACTTAACTCAAGCTCTTTTTATCTTAAAGGTTCCAGCAGAAGATACTTTGTCCAAAAAGTTAGCAGCAATCAAGTAGGTTCCTCTTGTGAATTTTATGCTTTATTTTTCAAGGCCAAAATAATTTTTTGACTGTTGGTTGTTAAAAGTTTGGCTGTATTAGGGGTTTTTTATGTATTTCGTGTTTCTTTGTCTTTTGTAATCACCTTTGTGTGTATTAAGTTATCTCACCAGGTGATAAAGAATTAAGTGCAGGGTGCACTGGTAATTTGTTACCTGAGCTTGCATTTCATATATTTTAGGAAAGAGGAAGATGCTAATAGTCTGTAATCCTTTGGCTACATTTATGAGTGGAGGAAGCTTGCTCAGGGTTGCATATACCAGCTGTACAAGATGTACAGTGGGACTCCCTTGCACATACAGGGCTAGCTTGACCTGTAAGAGAAGTGAAGTTGTTGGTATGCACAAAACAAGCAGAGGCATAAGTGTGTTCAACCAGAAGTGCTCGTGCACTGCACAGCATCCAAATGACTTACATGGTAACATGTGCTTTTCATGTTCCAGGCGTAAGCTGCACCCTAATGCCAAGTTTGTTAATGCTTATGTTGTCTTCAAGGAAGAATGTGATGCCCAGAAGGCTCTAAAGGAGTAAGTCTCATTTTTGTTCCTCATTCCCTGTTGAAGAGGTAGTTCAGGTGGATTCACAGCTACATTTAAACAACCTTCCCTCTTTGCTTGAATCAGAATAAAATGTTTGTTCAAAGTTAAAAGTAACTTTGCTTTTGGAATGCTGCTGTGCAGTGACATTGCAAGTTAACTAATACTCATTTCACTTCTTGGCTACAAAAGGAATGGAACAGAAATTGCTAGTGGATTTCACATCAGAGTCGACACTGCATCTAGTAACGGTTCAGTAAGTAAGATGTGTGACTATGATTTGGTTGTAGGGGGGTTTATTGGTTTTGTTTGGTTGTTTTGCTTTTTTCTGTAACAAATGACTTACCGTGTTGTTTTCTTTAGCATGACAGTAAACGATCTGTATTCTTGGGAAATCTCTCATATGGTAAGTTTAAACTGGATTGTTATGCATCATTGTTTAACATTTATGGAATCTGTTGACATTAGGCTTTTATTTTGTGATATTTAGAGCAGCATGTTTAGGTAGCTGAACACCTCTGGCTGGAATTAATGTTTATTTGTTAATGGAAACACTTCAAGGGGTTCTAAGTCTCTGTCAAGTTCTGTAGGTTGTTTTCATCATTGTAGGTAGCACTGCAAGCACTTCTAGTTCTTGTTGTCACTTGATGGTTTTTAAATAAATATGACTAAGTTGCATAGTCCTTAGCTTTCTAAGCTGTTCAAGGTGTACCAGTACCTACTTGTGGCTCAATTCTGAGTGATCAGCAGTGATAGCTTCTTATTTTGACTCTGTCTGAGCCGCAGGGTGAGTGACTCTGTAAACAGCTCTTGTCAATTGGTTGTTAGCCATGTGGAGGTGTTTGCCATGGAGTTCAGGTTAGTGCTTGAGGAATACTCATCTGCTTCTGAGTGGACTGATGAAGGAATTGCCATTGGGTGTGGTGTGTGTGAGGGTATTAATGGGTCAGGATGCTCAGTACAAGCATCTTTCTTCAGAGTCGTGTGGATATGTAAATCTACAGGATGAAGGCATGCCCTGTGCCTTTGGCCTGATGCAGAGCCTGCAGCATGTACTGCTGACAGTAACACTGAAACAGTCTTCAAACTGCAGTCTAAAACTTGACCTGAAAACCTTGATGGTGCATCACACTTGTCTGTTTGTGAAGGCATGAGGTGGAGAAAGCCTCACACATCTGGCCATTATCAGAATAATCACATAGCAGCTGTGGTTGGAAGCTGTAAATCCCTTCTTCCCCATTCAGCTAAAATTCACAGCTCAGTTGATGAGCATCTGACTCGAAGAACTGCCAGCTCAAGCTCATTATCATCAGCATTAATTCTTAGAAAGAAATCCTAGCAAAAGAAGGAGTCACAAAACTGCAGCAATAATCTTAATTTCCACTATGTTCCTTCCAGCCATAAATGGAACTATGTGAGAAATTTGTTTCAGTCTTTGCCTTTGTTCTTCTTTGTGATGTATGTCATACTCTTCAAGGCTGGAGAATGAGTCACTACCAGAGTAAACAACCCTTTGCTAGGATTCTTCTGAAGCACTGATACTTGTCTATCTGTGTGTATTCATATGGTAATATGTATTTAAATGTATTTGTGTCCCTGAATTGGTGAGTGTGAAGTAATTGGACTGGGGCCAGGCTTCTCAAGCACTGTGGTTTCCTGCAGACATCCAGGATGACACCGTGCGAGAGCACTTCCTTGTCTGCGGAGACATCCTGGGAGTGCGAGTGGTGAGAGACAGGAGGACTGGCCTGGGGAAAGGCTTCGGCTACGTTCTCTTCGAGGTATGTATGAATGACTGCTGCAGGGTGCTGGGAATTCCTCACAGTCTCAGTGAGGATTTGTCCTTACAGCATTTGAAATACTTCGTTTTCTTTTCTGTAATTTGTGGGGATTTGTGCGCGATGTTAAATGGTAGCCCTGTTGTGTATGTTAAATCCACTTGGAAGAACAGTGCTGTGGGAGCAGGTACAAAACAAGCTACTTCAGGTTTTGTTGGGGTGAAAGAAGGGATTTTAAGGGAAAGACTTAAAGGAGGGACCGATGAGTGAGTTTGGTATTGATAAGGAGAAGTGAGCCCTAAAGGGCCATGAAGTGCCTGCTTAGAGAGGGGATGGTGACAATGATTTCTGAGAACTAATGGTAATAATAATGACCACCCATCCCTGGAAATAATTAATATGTATGAGCATTTAATGTATAAAAACCATGAAGTTCTTGTCCCTGGTTGCACAAGTTTGGTGGAGCTTGTACCCAGCGCTGAATAAACAAATACCTGCTACTCAGAGATACAAGTCTGTGAGTAGTTCTTTTTCAGGTTTTCTCAGCATCAGTATAACTGCAATGTTCTCCTGTTTCTTGTGTGTCAAAACATGAGTGGAATTCTTTCCTGCAGCTGGTTTGCCTGCTGGCTCTCCATTTTGGGTTCAGTACAGCTTCCTTGTTCATGGCAGCATCCCAGCCTCATCCTCCTTTATTTATTTCCTGCAGCCCAATACCTTTTTTCCCCCAGTTTCTCCTCCATCTCTTTGCCTCTGGCATTTGTGTCTCACGTAGCCCATTTTGAAGTATCTGTGCCTCAATACGTTGGGTGTGCTGGTGTTCCTGAGAAGAGATGTGTCACTCAATAAACAGAGCAGTCTGAGTGTTCTTCATTGTAAAATGCTGGTTACAGACTTTAAAGAAAGCTAGCTGTTTGTGTGGAAGCAGTCCACTGGGAGCAATGCCACATTTAACCTGCATGCCTGCCCTTGCAGAACAGAGACGCTGTGCAGCTCGCCCTGAAACTCAATGACTCCGTCTTGATGGGGAGAAAGATCCGAGTGCGGCGCATTGGGGCCAAGAGGGAAGCACCACAGAAGGGTCCAGGCAAGTCTCGTGCTCCCAAGGACAGAGCTGGTACTGCAGCAAAACCCAAGAGCCACTGCAAGGATTCCTTTGTTGGTGAAAAAGCGACCCCATTGAAGAAGAGTGCCAAGCCAAAGAGACTTAAGACTATCCCTAGGAAAAAAGCTGGGAAAAACAAACAGTCTTCTGGCAAAAATCAAACAGGGAAAAATGGTGATTAGTGTTACCAGGATTGATGTGTGTAAGAGTGTCCTGCCATAAATGTTTTTTACTAATACAACTGTAGTCATTCTTGGCATTGTTGGCTCTGGGGTGTTTGGCTTCTCCCAGCAGGGCAGCGCCAGGTGCTGTGTGGGTTTATCCACTGTTCCTGGAATCCACCTCCAGCTGAGGTCTTGCTGCAGAGGTTCATTTGGAGTTGTGTAGAATCACTCAAATGACAGCAGAAAACGTGACCCACATGTAGACTTTGTCTGTGATGATGTGCAGGTTATTACCGAGGCACGTTTTTGGTTTGGGGGTTTGGCTGGTTGATTTTCACTGTTAAGTTTCAGTTTACACCACTTTGATCTGTTGGGTGGTGAAGAGCTGGTGCTCTGGGGGTGGCTGTGGGAGCAGCGTTGGGGTAGGGCTGGGATGGGATGTGTGAGTTCTGGGGCACCACAATGCAAGAAAGATCTTGAGCTATCAGCATCCACAGGAGGCAGTGAAGATGGTGAAGGGCCTAGAGGGAAAGCTGTATGAGGGCCAGCAGAGGTCACTTGGTGTGTTCAGCCTGGAGAAGACTGAGGGGAGATCTCATCACTGTGTGTAACTTCCTCATGAGGGAAAGTGCTGGGTCAGGCACTGACCTCTTCCCTCTGGCAACCAGTGACAGGACCCGAGGGAATAGTCTGAGGTTGTGTCAGGGTAGGTATAGGTTGGATATTAGAAAAAAGGTTCTTCCCCCAGAGGGTGCTTGGGCACTGGAATGGGCTGCCCAGGGCAGTAGTCACAGCACCAAGCCTGGTGGAGTTCAAGAGGCATTTGGACAAAGCTCTCAGGCACACGGTGTGATTCTCGGGGCTGTCTGTGCCGGGCCAGGAGCTGGACCAGATGATCCCTGTGTGTCCCTTCCAGCT
>NW_008663992.1:0-29937 GCF_000695815.1 Acanthisitta chloris | reverse complement strand
TATATACACATACATATACACTCCTGTCCACTTATTTTCTTGGCAAGCACATCAGGAGTGTTGCACCTCTTTTTGAGTTATTTCATGTCCTGCAGCAGGAGAGTCTCTTTGCAGAATATTAGATTGCAAGACTGAACTTGTTGTGCCATGACAGCAGCAGCAGCAGCTCGTTGTAGTGCTGAACTGGGACTTAACAGGAGCCAGCAGCTGTGGCAAGCTGTTAATTTGAAAAATCTTTATAAATGCTGCACTCTTAGCTCTGTTTCTGGTAATACGAAATGTACTCAAGATGATCCATTTCCTGATACCTCTTAAGGTAAATGATGTGAAAATTAAAGAGCAAGAAGGACACTTCTTACATCTTGGAGGTATGGTTAAAAATCCTACTTTTTGTACAGAAATTTCTTCAGTTGCTGGATTGCTCAGATAGCCTTAGAGCTGTGGTGTCAAATTCTGCCTCCCTCTTCCCTCTTCACCTGCCTTGAAAGCCCTTGCATGGCAAAAGTTCTCAGTAGCAGTAAAACTTGGTTATGTGGGATTGGGTGGCAGCATTCTGGTAGTTGTTTCAGCAGCCACAACAAGTAAAGATCAGTTTTATTACCAGACACATTTTAATTGGAGCAACACGAAATGTTTGAAAGCTGTTGTGTTGGCTGGAAAGCACATTTGTCATGCCATTTGAGCATGGCTAGAATTTTAAACGTAGCACAAGTGCTGGAAACTCTTCATCAAAATGTACACTGTGGTCCAGTGTCTTTCTTTTTCTACTTGACCTTTTCCCCAATTCTAAAAAATAACAATTTCTCCTGGGCTTTAATAATAGCTTGACCTAAAGTATACTTTATTTGCAGGTCTGAGAGTGTCTTTGGTCAGGCTTTTTCCTGCTTCTGCTATGGTTTGAGTCATGTTTTCTCCTTTATTCTAACAGAAGCATTTTGCCTTGCTTAAGACGGGGAAAAAATAAAGGTATTTTATTGGTAATGAGCAGAAAATTACGTAGTAGGCTTTCTTGCATGTATTGCTGCACTCCAGACTTGGTCAGTATTTTCCTGCTGCATGTTTCTTTCCTAAAAATCTGAATGAGCCAAGCATGGCTTTGAAACAACTACCATAAGAATTGTGTCAGTAAACTAGTCTTCAAAACTAATCGATTTTGGAAGTCGTATTTTATTTATTTCTGTTGTGAGCTCTTAGAGAGAACATTTCAATCCTTAATCTTCAGCACAGAGGCAAGTTTATCTTTTTATAATTTGCAGTGTAAGAGATAATCTTTCTTCACACTGTAGGCAGTTACAGAATGACCTTCCATTGAGCCTTTGTGGAAGAAGTAAGATTTAAACGTCGGTTCTTCAATGTGCATCCTCCTGTTCAAGTTCGACCCCAGACCAGCTTCAAAGAATGCATACAGGTAAGATGGTTCCAGTTAAATCAGACTTGCTTCTGTAATTGTTTACACAATTTCTTTTTGTAGCCAACGTGTGAATTACAAACTCAAGTCAGTATGACATGTTCAGTTGTAGTGTTTAACTTCATGGCTTTCTCCACTGGAGGAGTTATTGTAAGCTTCTGAGAGCCCTTTGGTTTTAGACTGTCAGAAGACTTGGATTTTGTAACCATGGACCTTTTGCTGATGATAGATCTATCATGTGCCATACAGTGAGTCTTTTAAATACTGTACTCAGGGTTTGAAAGTCCTGCCTTCCACTTTATCATTTAAACTAGGAGGAATCATGTTTGGGCATCACAGCTGTAGCTGTCCCCTGTGTTCAGCGGTGTGGATGTTTAGGGCTTCCAGTCTGAAACAGCAATTTGAGTTTTAAAGCTTTATATTCAACATAAGTATCTCTGAACATATAGAGTACGTAATAGAAAGACAGCACTTCAGGCCAGTAAGCGGAATTTATTTCTGAATTTATACATAGGGTATAGGTTCCATATTAGTTTGTGGGGCACAAGTATTGGTATTCATCCAGAAACCACCAGAGTCAATATGCTCAGTAAACCATTGTGCCTCGCATTGACTTGTTGTTCTGCCCTGTTTTATTGAGAAGCAGATGCCATTCTATAGAAAGAAAGGAAATTGGAATTGAAACCTCAGTTGTCAATGGAGCACATTCCTTTCTGCATCTGGAATCTGCCCTAGAAGGAGTTTTGTTTATGATGTGACTGGTGCTGAATTAATATATCCATTTATTTAGTCTGACTCTTTGTGTTGCTAGTTAGCGAAAGACAGATTCATCAATTTGATGCCTCTTGGGAAAATCCTTTTGATGCAAACTGTAGCTGCTTGCCAAGTGAACTTTCTGCCACAATCAATATTTAAAAGTAAAACTTACAGTAGTTTTCTTGCTATAAAAAAATTGCATCAAGATTGAAATTATTAATTTATATCAGAAAACAACTTGCTGTCAGTGTCAGAATAGCACAGTCACTTCTGAGATGCTTGGCCCAAATTTAGGAGTGTTTAATTGTATTTAACTTTTTCAGTACCTTTTGTTAAGCAGTGCTTTGCCCTATACCTCAGATAAATTTCTCTGAGCCATCTGTTTGGGTAACAAGTGCCAGGCCACAGAGTTCATGGTGTCAGATTTTAACATCAGATGCATAACTTTAGTCCCCCTTTCTTTTTTTTCCCTTTTTTGCTTTTCTTTATTCGGGGAAGTGTTGAAGTTCTTTCTTTTTTAATTGTCCCTATGTGTTTTTCACCATTGCCACAGCTTTCTGAAGGATATAGGCGTGAGCATCAGTTGGGAATGGTACCCAGCCCTCCTAATTCTGAGCAGTGCTACAGCCATTAGACCGAGTTAGATGTCTGTACTAGTCCTTGCTAAGTGCAGTTTCTCCTGACAGCTCATGCATCACTGTGCTATAGCTCTCTTTATTTCGTGGTGAGGTCTTGGAACAGTTTTCCCAACCAAAAGGGAATTCCTGTACCTTCAGGCACACTAGTTTGTCTGTTCTTCTTAAAACAGACGATTATTTTCCTTAACTATTCTCTAATTCACATCTCTAACTAAAGAAAGAGTCTGTAATTGGAATTCAAAGTTGAAAAGAAAATCTGTATCACTGGCAAAGTTTATTGGCTGGAAGAAAATGGCCAAAGTAAAATGTGTTCTCTGTAGCACGTAGGAAAATTTTCCATCCAGGTAGGCTCTGGTTTCTAGAGCAGTACATTGGCCAATTTTCATGAGCACCTAATTAAGCAAAGAGCTTACAGCTCACCCTTGTGAGACACTAACAAATCTATCTTCCTGGTCCCTTGCAGTTTGCTCTGTGTTCTCTCTCCAGGCCCATTTGTAGTAAAGTTTAGTGTGGTGTAACAGGCTCTTTGCTGTAGTCCATCTTCACTGTCAGAGGGAACATGCTGCCTTACATCTGCCTGAACTGTGCTGTGCAGCTCCCAAATACATGTTTCAAGCTTCAAAGCTGTAATCACAGAGTTTTTTATGGAGCTGAATTACATTGTAGGAAATGGCTTTAATGGCATGATTTCTCATGTTTTCATCTCTCTGCCTCAACATTAAAATAAATCTTAATATGTAAAACCTAATACAGTCGAATTATTTCAGCTATAAAAATAGCTGAATAGGCTTTTTGCAATTTATTAGAAGATGAGGGTCACTTAATATTGCTCCTTTTTGGTATGATTATGTTTCATAGAAGACAAAATAAAGATGTTTTTTATTATTATGATCTTGTATACTAACCATGTGCTAAATTTAGGAGTCTGCATTAAACCTGAGTGGGGAATATTCAATCACACCAAAAAGACTTCACTTATCTTTAGTATTTAGCTGCTATAAACAAACCCTAGTTTTGTGTCAAGAATTATTGAAGGCAAAGTATAATTGGAGCTCCAGGAGATGAGAAATGCACTTCAGCCACACTTTTTTTTAAACAGTGGAGATGTTAATTTAAATAAAAATCTGCAAAGGGAGGCTGCATGCTGCAAATGGAGTGCAATCAAGCAAGATGACAGAAACTTGGTAAACCAGCTGAAAGCCTATAGGTCAAAGACCAGAATCAGCTGGAAAAAGATAAATTGTGTAAGCTTGAAAGGAGGAATACTATATTTGCTTGGGAAAGAGAAAAATGTCCATGCAGTTTGCTTTCCAACAGATGCTATCTTTGTTGGGCAAAATGCTAAGCACCAACCTTACAGAGAGGATGCCACTGATGTTGGTGTTTTTAGTTTTCTCTGTAGCTGATTCTAATTCTTTCTCTGCAGTATTTCTAAAGTGCAACTTGCACCTTGCAGTCCTGTTTTAAAAGATTGTATTAATGAAGAGATGAATTTGCAGGAAAGTACAGAAACCTGCAGGAAGTGTCAGTACCTCTGAATGCTGAGTAAAGTAATGAGATGTCAGTGGAATTGATTCTTGTGTGTTGTGCCTCAAAATTAGGATTAAAATTGCATGGTCTTACTTCAGTTTCCAGTAGCAAACTTGTCTTCTGCTGTGCAGATGTAATTGAGATGCAGCTTGGGAGGAGGAACTGACAGTGAAGAAAATACAGAGGTTATAGAAAACTGGCTAAGAAAACCTGCAGGTTTTTGAAAGGTGGCATTTCATTAAAATTAAATTAAGCAACATAGCTGGAGAGAATGGGGAGTGTTCACAATCTCACAACTGAGAGAAAGGGAGTCCTGTTGTGGGTACTGATGAGCAGGACTTTGGGAGCTGGAGCTGTGCCTGTCTGCAGTCACCTGTTCCCTGAGTCTGCAGCATGTGGCTTGCCTGGAGTCACAGTTGTCTTTTACCTTTACACAGATCAGCCAAATCCATGTTCTACCAATGAAAAACATGGGGTTTTTTAATTTCAAAATAATGGCTGAAAGAAGACTGATGGAAGAGCAGCAGCTAATGAAAGCTCCTTCACAGGTCTGAAAATGGCAGTGTCTGAATGCTGATTCTCAGCACAGAAACTCTAGTAATGCCTCTAACTCAGGCTCTTATTTCTGCATGCTTTGCATCTATTTGATGTTTCAATTAGTAATTAAACTTAGTTTCTGATGCTTCCATTGCTTTTGGATAGCAGAAAATGTTCACTTTCTCACTTTCAAAAGGTGGATATGCAGTCAGATTAGCCTAGGCTTTTTCTAGTGCTGCATTACTAACACTGCTAATGAAGTGACTGTAGCACCCACTCAGTAAGGGAGTTGTATGATCTGTAAGGAGTACATCAAAAATAGTTGCTTTGTTGTAATAACTTCTGCTGGGTGAAATGGACAGAGAAACAGTTTTTGCCTTCCAGAGGCCAAGAATGGAGACTGTTCTAAATTCCTCTGGAGCTGCCTGGCTGTACTGACTGATTAAAACTTACCTGCTTTATATTCACAGCCTGACTGGCTTGAGCTGGTGTTAGCATTGAATTTGAGTCATCTGCATTTCTGCCAAGTCTGGAATTTTTGAGAAAGACCTGTCCTATCTTGTATGTCTGCTTCTTCTTAAATATCATGTAGAACTTGGGGCTTTCAAGTGTGCCAGTTATGGTAATTACCAAAGTACAGAGATAGCTGTCAAAGTACAAAGTACACATTTTCTAAAATTGTCAAACTTTAGATGGCACATGGAGAGCTGCAGCATGCTCTGTGTCAGGGCAGCACTTGGTCTTGTGGAGTGATGTGTTTATTCTAAATATAAATAATGGATTTCATCCAGCAACATTTTTCAATTGTGTTTTATTTTTCATAACTTGTTCCTACTTCCTGATGGTGTCACCTCCTACTGTGCTGGTAGAACTCAAATTATGCAAGCAACTATACATGCAAAAAAAATACCCACCCACAAAACAATGAAATAAAGGGAAAAAGTGCCTACAAAGTACCTCTTCACTGGTACAAATCCCCACAGCTTTTCCCTTCACTTCTCTGCCTCCTGGAGCATACTGCCATCCCTTCCAACGACTTTCTGTGGGGCTGGACCTTTGACACTATCACAAGCTTATCTCTGCTTAGAGACAAAAGCATCTGACTTGTGTCTTTGAACCCCACAATTAAAGCTTTAGGTGTCAAAAGTAGATTTACAAAATACTGTGACTACTTGATCCTAAGCAATGATCCGGTGCAAACATACTCTTGTGCTTCAGATATTTTTTGGATAAGTTACCTGTAAACCTGTGGGTTATCTTTAAATTTTCTTTAATTAAGCTATAACTTCATGCTGAGGATTCTTATGATTGTTTGTGCAATCTTAATTCAATCTCTTCCACTGTAAGTGTTATTCTTTGGCAGTAAATAGCTGCCTCATTCACTCAGCGAGATAGACTTGCTGAGCATCTGAAGACAATGAGAGAGAAGGCTCCTGTCAGATGTCAGTTGACCTTCACACTGAGTGATAAAGGTGAGATGGGAAGATAAAAGATGGTTTCATGCTTAAAATGAGCTAATGCTGTGGCAAAAATTGGATTCTGTTCCTGCCTGTACTGTGAAGTTCCAATTTGTAAGTAATAGTGTCTTTTTCCTCTTGTGTTACAGGCTTATTCTAGCAGCTAATAGGGATGAGTTTTACCACAGACCATCCAAATCGGCAGAGTTTTGGGACAGCAGCAATGAGATCCTTAGTGGTATGTTCATCTTGCTGTTTTGAGAGATTTTCAGAAAATTTATAAGGGAATCGTGGCCTGAATCTGTTGTTATTAGGGTGGTGCTGTTGCCTTTCTAATAAGAAATTTGCTTCTTTCTTATACTTCTGAAGAAAACAGGTCATAAGTTTGAAAGATGAGTTGTGCTGTTATTATCTTATTTGTGTTTTAACATCTTGGTTTTTTACTAGTTTTACATTTTTAAACTGATTTCAGCCCTAGCAGTGCAGTGGAAATATATCAGATTAATTTCTCCATCACAAGTGATTACTTTAGCTTTGTCAGATACACTGAAATACTTCTGCAAATAGGTGGAATTAGTTATTCCACAGACTCATGGTCTGGAATGAGACTTGAAGTCATTCATCCAAGCCTGCAGAAAGTGAAAACTTTCTCATTTCATATTGGTTAATAATTTATAAGCTACAGAATAATTTTAGTTATTGATCCATCACTTTATGAGCTTTCGTGTCTACATCTTGCTCAACTGATAGTACAGTCCCTCAGCTTTCTGCCTCTCCTTTGCAGGGAGTCTATCTGTAGTAATTTTAAAGAATAATCAATACTTCTGCCTTTTCTCTGAAAAAGAGACGACGATCTGGAAGACAAAGCGTTGTTTAAATGCAAGACTTTGACTTTGCGGATATTCTTTGTTGATGCTGTGTGTGATTGTCATTGACAAGGAGGTCTGTGAGGATAAATTACTCCCACAGTATGACTCCCTTGCTTCTGAAGCCTGATGTTTCTGGTTTGTGCCAGAAATTCTGGATGGTGCTTCCTTTGCTGTCTAGCACTGTAAAACAGATAAACAAAGAACTATCCTGAAAACTGAAGGACCCTGAATTTTTGTCTTTCATACCCTTGCAGCTCTTTCCATATGGGGCATAAGAAACTGGTACATTCTCCATCTGAGGGGTGTACCTGTGGAGATGCCATGAATTTGCCTTTGAGTCAATAGTGTTGTGGACTTCACTTCTGTGTGTTCCCCTCCTCAATGTACATTGCTGTTAACAGAGTCCATGATTTTTATCCGTTACCCAATTTACTCTAAATTTTTCTGGTTACTTGTGAATTTAAACTTGTAAATAACATTAATCTTTCTGAGATTTGCTTTTGAGCTAAAAAACATCCTGTGCCTTCTTAAAGCTTTATGTGTATTTTAGCATATGGGAAAAGCTAGTAATTTTGCTTTTACATTTATTTTTCTTATCTCTCATCTATTATTCCAGTAGCTTGGAAAATACCTGTGCAGAATTGGACGGCAGGTAATTTAAATGGGCTTAAGTCACTTATCCAGAAAGATAGTCTGCATTTTATCCAGCCTGATCAAAACCCAGTATTTGCATTAAGAAATTCTGATTTAAGCTTGAGATTTTTTAAAAATTACTTGAATAACCTAACTCTTACTTATTCCACTAGGTCTGGATATGGAAGAAGGAAAAGAAGGTGGGACGTGGCTGGGAATCAGTAAGAAAGGCAAGATGGCAGCCCTGACAAACTATATGCAGCCAAAGATTGATAAAAATGCAAAAGGAAGAGGTATGAAGGAGTTGAAATAAAAATTAAAAAAGAAAGTGAACAAACAAGTCTTGGTGTTCCACTAAAATAGTAATGATAACAGTGTTAATTTTCTCAACACAGCTCTATGGACAAATAGAATATTTATGTGCTGTAAACAGAATTTGTGAACTGATGAGTTTGAGTTCCTGTGTGGGAAGCTTGACTTGGATAAAGATTTTCTGATCAAGCAGGAAAAAGTAAACCAAGATCTAGTGCCTAGAGCCTGAATTACATTCAGGCAAGAAATGCAGCACCAACTGTCTCCTCTTGAAAGTAATGCTAATTAACAGGCAAAACAACTAGCCAAGCATTGAGCTAGATTTAGATTACAGCAGACTTTTTAAAATGTGTATCTTTGTGTTCAAACACCTGTGCCAGGGAATCAGGGCAACTTGGGTTGTGCTGGAAGGAGCCTGAAAGATTATAGTCTCTTCTTCCCCACTGCTAAATATGAGGTGCAGAAGTAATAGGAAAAAATCCTCTTTCAAAGAGGACGTTCAAAGGAGCATATCTGTAGGGTTTTTAAGGTGAAAACAAATCTGTTTATAACTGGCATAAGGTACTGCATGGGGGATATATTGCAATGACAAAATGTGTTAGAGAAACAAATGAACCATGTAATTTGTATTTCATTTTAGTGTCATCTATCAGGAAAATAAAGCAAGACCAAAAAAAAGAGTTTCTAAGATGGGAGGAGAGAAAAGGCATATCCAGTGTAGAATAGTTAGTAAATATGAATTCTGAAGAATTTCTGACCAAGAGCTTTTGTCTGAGTTCTTTGGAGTAAAAGTTAAACTCTTCATGTGAACCTGGTACAATGATGTAAGACTTTTAAAGGCTGGTTTGTTATCTGAGGTGATTTTGTGGTTAGAGGGTTTTTTTCCACTGTTACAGCCTGTTGGCAACAGAAATCTCATCTCTTACTTTTGTTTAACCAGGTCTGTCAGAATAGTGAGCTTACACATACAAGTTGCTCTATCTACTTTTCTTTCTTAGGTGCTCTTGTAACAAACTTCCTGACTGCAGATCTGGACTGCTACTCTTACTTGAAGAAAGTTTCAGTAGAGGGACATCTTTATAATGGATTTAATTTATTAGCAGCTGACTTGAAGTAAGTCTACAAGACATCACAGTTCAAATGTCAAAAGGAGAAAGACCATAGCACTGTCATACCTATATGTCTGAGCACAGAAGTGCAATGATATAGAAGCCTGTCACAAACTAAAGTTAGAGCTTGTGTTTGTTGCTAATTGGCATGTAAGGTCCTAATTTTATTCTAGTCATCATTTTCTTTGTTATGTTTTTATCTTTCAGACACTGGAGGGTTATCTTATATTCTGGTCATTGCTTCCCACAAAACTTCCTGCCACTCGCTAATAGGCCATAGCCAGTCTTTACCCTGAAGGGTCTGTGGTTCTGTTTGACAAAACAAAAGCTTGACTCCATAGTTTCTGAGATATCTTTCTGCTCTGGGAGGTGACATGCTGTGGCAGGATTAGAACAGCTGAAAGCTTTCAAGCTATTACTCCCGTCAGGGTGGTTGTGTCATTAATCTTCCCTGAAACATTAAACATCAGCATGAGACAAATACGTTAACTTCAAGTTTCTTTAGCTAAGGAAAGGATATTGGATACTTGATTATCATCACTGTGGTTGGCACAGTCCTTTTCACTATATATATTTCCACAAGTATATATGCTGATTTTTCTTTGCATTATACCTGATTGGGAAGAATGGAATTCCAGGACTAAGCCATCTCCAAGCCATGTGTCAGCTCCCAGTTGGATGCAGACTGCATGGTATAAATTGCCAAGAGCACACTACTGCTTTGGCACACTTTCTGCAGAAGCATTAATCTTATAGACAACCTGATGGTGCAGGGCCTTCTCCCACTCAGCTTTTCTGCATGCTTCTGGGAAGCCACATACACTTGAAGCGGAAGGTCATAGTGTTTACTGTTTCAGTGGAAATAATTTCTAGCACCATCTCATTAACTGGCCTTGTGCTTACATTTTTCACTTTCTGTATTATACCACTTTCAGCTGGTGGCCCAGACATCAGTCAGTTCTTCCCTACTCTCCCACTTTCCTGCATGTGGTTTGTTGCCTCTTTTTTTTTAAAAAAACAAGAAAGGCCTTTATTTTAAATTCTACCAGGATATAGTTTTCATTGTTTAATTTGCTATGATATGATGGAGCAGTGAAATGGATCTCATAGAGGTGATTAAATTCTGAAGAGATGAATACAGAAAGGCACATATGTGCCATCTGTGAAGATACCCAGAGTGTATTCACTCACCATGAGCTGCAGTGTGAGATCAGCCCAGAAAGCCAATGGAATCCTGGGCTGCATCCACAGGAGTGTGGGCAGCAGGTCAAAAGAGGTGATTCTTCCCCTCTGCTCTGCTCTGGTGAGACCCACCTGGAATACTGCACACAGTTCTGGTGCCCTCAGCATAAGAAGGACACAGAACTGTTGGAGCAAGGCCAGAGGAGGCCACGAAGTTGCTAAGAGGGCTGGAGCATCTCCCCTGTGAAGACAGGCTGAGGGAGTTGGGGCTGTTGAGCTTGGAGAAGACTGCATGGAGACCTCAGAGCAACTTTTCAGTATCTGAAGAGCCTACAAGGAGCTGGAGAGGGACTCTGTGTTAGGAACTGCAGTGATAGGACAAGGGGTAATGGGTTCAAACTGAAGGCGGGAAAGTCCAGGTTGGATGTGAGGAAAAGGTTTTTTCCTGTGAGGGTAGTGAGACATTGGAACAGGTTGCCCAGGGATGTGGTGGCTGCCCCAACTCTGGCAGTGTTCAGGGCCAGGCTGGATGAGCCTTGAGCAACCTGATCTAGTGAGGATCATGACAGGGGCTTGAGATGAGATGATCTGTAAGCTCCATTCCAACCCCTAAATTCTCTGATTCTATTTGTGCTTGGTGTGCCTGCTTGGAAATAAGCATCTTGGTTATGTTTCCAGAAATTGAATCCAGAAGCAGTCTAGGCAGTTAGAGTTTGATGCTTTTGTGTTACTTTCACTTTCTGCTTTACAAAGTAAAGCCACCAGAGACTTCTCAAAATTTTTCTGTTGCTTAAATTAATGACCAACCCCTAAATTCTCTGATTCTATTTGTGCTTGGTGTGCCTGCTTGGAAATAAGCATCTTGGTTATGTTTCCAGAAATTGAATCCAGAAGCAGTCTAGGCAGTTAGAGTTTGATGCTTTTGTGTTACTTTCACTTTCTGCTTTACAAAGTAAAGCCACCAGAGACTTCTCAAAATTTTTCTGTTGCTTAAATTAATGATTACCATGGTTAGAGGATTTGACATTTTGTGCTCTCTGCTGCATGTTGCTGCCTGGCTAGAATGCATAAATTGAAAGGTTAACTCTAACTGAAAACACAACAGAAGAATTAGTCTTACTATGTTTTCAAGCAAACATGATATTCAGGGTGTGACCTAGCAAGCAGTAACTAAGTTTGAGTTTGTTTGTTCTAATTTAGGCAAATGGAGTAGTCAGAATGGCTGCTAATATGGTGATACTATAGTAGGCTTGATTGATGTTATTTGAGGCAATCATTCCTGTGTTGCTTTTGTTTGTTTATCCTTCCATGCTGGGCTGATAGGGAATTGTATGCTCAATTGAGTAGTCTTTCTGTGATGTTACAGGTCATAATTCCTTGCCGAGTATCACTCTGAAAGCTGTGTGTGTTGATTAACTTCTCTGTTTTGACATGTCCTTAGCCTTGGATACTCTGATGAAATGTAATTCTTGGCAAGCTAATGATGCAGAGCAATTTTGATAAGATTTGTAAACTTGTCATTTTAGGAAATTAGAATTACTCCTGAGAGAAATGTAGTATATGAATAGAAGCTACTTCTCTCTTGTAACTAGAAAATGTTGTTGTAGTTGATGCTATTTTGTTGGCCATGTTACTGTTCAAAGTAAAGATTAAATACTGTTCTTAACATGTTCTTCCATTGTGTAACAAATAGGGACTGGCTCTGTTAGAGTGTGTGAAATGGAGAGGAAACTCAAATTGAAAGTGTAAATGAATGGTGGGGAGGGATGTGTCAGAGCACGTGATGCTGCTGACTGTAAGCAGCACATTTAGAAAGATTTACAATGTTTGACTTTTCAGGTACATATTACAGAAAAATAAATTTTTATCTTCTCTGTATTTTTATGATGACAGTATGCTAAGTTGTACAGGTGCAGTGATGTGAGAAGCAGAGATGGAAACAACCAGACAGGCTGTAATATCTCATTGTTTATTTCCACAGTGTGATGTGACTCTCATTTTCAGCAGACATAGGTTTTGACACTTCTAGTGTTACCTATTTGCTCTGTGGCATCTCATGATGACAATTTAAACGCTATTCATTTCTTCTTTTAAGAAGAATGCTTAGTGCTTTTATTTTTCTAATATTTCCAGTTTATCATCTTGGTGCACGTGCGGAGTGTGAGAGTCATGTTTGGCTAAACGTACTTCTATGTGGAATGTGTGGCACATGGCAAACAGTGCCTCTTTGGAATCTTGTGTGCCTGCAAAATTAGGTTCTAGGAGGGCAGTGTTGTTACTGCTCCAATTTTGTCTATCAGTAGGTCTGATTAGAGAGGAACAAGGTTATTGGTGGTGGACTGGTCTCTAAGAAAAATCTGCTTAGGATTCAGAGTGGTTTTCCTTCTTTCTCCATTTGTCATAATATCTGAAGTCAGTGAGCTGCTTTTGTTGATGCTCAGGACATCATTTCTGTCTTGGTGAAAATTGTGTTTATGTCCAACAAATCTAGTTGCCACAGTTACTCAGACTTTCATGGGTATCTCAAACCTGTGTCAGGGCTGTTGTGGCAGCATCTCACTTATGTTCCTTACTGCCAAATGTGTAATACACACTGCCCAGAAGGACTAGCTGAAGTGGCAGTTTCTTGTCACTCTCCCAGCAAGTTTAGAGTCTCTGACAGGTTGTCAGTTAGAGCCCATATAGTTTATGTGCAGTAAGAACCCTGTGTAACAGGAGTGAATCACTTTCTCCGTGAGGAATAGACAAATTGTCCCTTATAAAACAAGTCAGCTGGAGGGGAGTACAGAAAAATGGCTTTTGGGTGAGCTTTTCTGCTCTCCCCTGTCACCACCAGTTTTCAGTCCCTCCAGGGAACATGCAGTAAACTATAGCATCACCTGCAGGCTGTCTCTTTTACTGTGGGTATCAAGACACAGCTCTGGGGAGGGATTTGATTGCTCTCCAGAGATTAGATTTAGGAGCCTTTCCAGTGGAAAGTGAGACAGGGTCAGAGTGCTGGTGTGGAAAGAATGTAGATGGTCAAGTCATCATGATTACTCTGTCACTCATATTTCTTCTCATGCATTGTCGGTGCTAATAGAATATCATTTTCTGCAGAGTACCTTGAGGCTTCTTCCTGAAAATGAGGTGTCCAGGTGCTCCTCTGTGTTCTGTGCTACCACTCTGAAATATTTCTGTATAGCTCTTCTGTCATTTCCAGAGGACAAATGGACAGTCCAATATCAAATGAAGGAAAAAAGCTTCTTTCTACCTTCTGCCTGGTCCAAAATATTAGGACAACACCAGAGAAATGTTTAGACTTTGCATGCTGTGAGGATCCAGCAGAATTCTTGTCACCATTTTATTTGCTGGTAGGTGGTATATGTTTGGGCATTATAGTTGGTGGTTTGGTGTTTGCTTGTTTTGAGCTTCAGAACAGGAAGAGTTTTCTGATAAGCTCATGAACATTGAAGAAAAGGAAATTAATCTGTGAAGCATATTACTTAGTTAAAACTACTGTTCAGCATTTTAGGCTGCCATATCATCTTCTGTCCTTGCACAAAAAACCCCACATGCACACATTATTCATAAACCAATCCAATGTCCTTGTCTGTAAAGTATTCACCCTGTTAGCAGAGTAGAGCTCAGTGCCCATGGGAGTGATCACTTGGTGATAATCACATGCTGTGGAGCTTTACTGCCTCACTGCTGCTTTCTTTTGCTTTTGGGTCTGTGTTTTTGTTAAACATGACTTGGAGCCACCTTGAAGTTGGAGCCGGGCAGGGGTGCAGGAGGACACTGCTTATGTTTCATCGGTATTAGGAAGTGATTGTGGCAAACTCTGCATGGCTTTCATGTTGCTGTGGAGCTTGTATTACTCCTGAGATTTATGCTGCCTAGAATATTTCCTAGAACATCTATTATTGCTTACATTTTTTGGCAGAATGATGTATGTAAGAGTGTAACTTTTATGTAGTTTCAGTTTCTTTCTGCTGTCAGCTATGGCTGGGATTTAAAAATAAGTCTACTGGGCCCTATTGTCATCACTTTAATTATGCCTTTATTACTTCTCCAGTGAAGTTGGTATCTGTACTTGTAAAGCTGGGAGGGAAGAGAATCTGAGTACAGGCCAGGGTTCTGAGGCTATTGCTGTGATCAAGCTTACTGTGATTTTTTTTCATCTGGGCTTCTGCCTTGATGTTCAGTACTGAGTATCTGTAAACAGTAGGAAGGGAATAGGCAGAGCCAAATTATAAAAGCAGGAGTAGCTAACTGGCACAGTGAACTAAATTTTGAAAGTATCCCCATTTCAGAAGTCTCTTGAGAGGCTTCAGTCTTCTTTTGACAGAAGACAGCATCAGTGTGGCAGTGGAGGTAAATGTAATGGAAAACACATCTGGGGGAATGTGGCTACAATAAGATACAGATGTCCTGAATTAGTGACCCTGCAGTTTGTATGTATGCCCCATCTTTTTGTTAAACTCCAGGGGATCTTGTTACTGAATTTGTCAGTCATGAGAATCAGGGAACAGATGCTGGATGATAATGTTCTTTCACGTAAAAGCCATGGCTAAAGGAAGTCAGCAGTGCTACTTCCTCAGCATGCAGTCCCATCTGTGACAGGGCTTGTCTTGCAGCTGTGTTCAAGGGCTTGCTTGGGCCATTTGTCTACCCTTCCATCTCACACTGTCTTTTGAGACCTCAGGTGATAACAATTGTTCTGATCTCTTCTCTTCATAGACCTTCTACAGCAGCTACAGGTTCAACAGCTTGAATAATTGTGTAATTGCTGGTGTCTTAAATGCAAAAAACCTAGAATGACCTTAATGATTTTGCTTTATTTGCTTAAATATAATAAAAGCTTCTTATGTGTTAGAATTGCCACTGTAGTTTTAATTTTTTTGATGACTCAAGTGTTAATGTTAAAATAGGCCTTAGCACTCAACTTTTTTTCCTGTTTTTTAATTGGTTTGTTGGTTCTCCCTGTGCTTAGTCATTGTATAGTACTCATACCAACTGAATTTTGTTTATGGATCATACTTTTTGGGGTACCTACTGCTTGCTTTTGAGATACAGTAGACACAGTTGGCTCCATGAAAAACACCAGTTCAGCAGCTTCAGGTGATGTAAAGTATGTCCCAATTCAGAAGGTGATAGAATTCTTTTAACATCAGATAAATTGAAAATTGAATAACTGGGGGATTCTAATATGATATTTAGCAACAAAAGCAGCAATACACAACTGCCACCTGCTATAATTACTGTCTTCTATCTGTGCTGAAAAACTTGGGCATCTTTCTGTGAGGCATCTGAAGGGTCTCATGGGTTTGGGAGGAGGAACAGTAGTGCACAGGGAAAGACAGTTCTATTTTTGCTTTATGTGAGGTTTTTTATATTCCTCTTCTTGACTCTTCTGACTTGTATAATTAATAAGTTAATATTTCCTTCTTCGTTTGGCTGTCTTGCAAAGGATGCTGCAGAATGTCTGTCAGAATGGCTTTTCCAGAAGAATACAAACAGCTAAATCAAGACTGTTTTGCTTGTTATTAAGGTTTGAGTAGCGGATGTTAAGTTATGCAGAGCAATTTAAGTTCCAGTACATCATTAATGAGATTTGCATTCTATATATCTGATTTGCATCAGGACAGAGATATTTCTTTTTATCTTAGGAAAAAAAAATGAGGAGCTGGAAATGGCTTCTCTACTGTGTGATGTTTTATGCTACTTAATCCAAATTCAATCTCAACTGCAATTTTTGTCTTTGAGGGTTTTTTTTCGATTCAGAAAGTCTGTCTTCTGTCTGAGGAGCTAGAGCTTGGGAGACAAATGGAAAGCTGAACTACAGTCCAAACATGTTTGTTGGTAACTGGTATAATACTCTCCCTCTGCGAACAAGTAAATCACTAGGGGGAAATACAGAATTACGGGATCTCATTGCTGTATTCTGGCAAATTAAGAAAAAATAAAAGCCAAGACCAACTCGTATAATCTGAAGCATCATTATTCCCTGCCAGGACTGAGGGATGTTGAGAGTGAGCCATCTAATGGCAATCCATTTCCCAGAGGACACACAAGGCTTATTGATGACTTCCTTGATTTTTTTTCCTTCTTATCAGTTGGTTTGGTGTTTGTGTTGTCAATATCAGTACAACTGCTTAAAAGTCTCTGCTGTTTGGATATGCTGATATGATCTCTGTCAAATGAGAGTTATTTGCAGTGTTGGAAGCTGTCTTTGAATGTTGTGTGAGATCTACCCTGCAAACTGTGCAGGAGAGAGAGTGCTCCATCCCACAGTTGGAGTGAAAGCTTACAAACAATGGCTACAATTATCTGAGAACAGCCTGAAAATGCACATCTGTCACTTAAAGGACCCAGTTATGCCCTATGGCATTGCTGTAAGGAGGCTTGAATTTTACTTGTGCCAGCTCCAATGGCCCCCCGGAGTCAGTCAGCCTCCTAGAATGCAGCTGGGATCCAACAGAGATGATGGGGAAGACGTTAGTTGCTGTGGTGGAGGGTCCTTTTGTTTTGACATGCTCCCTTCCCCCAGGGAACTAAATCTCCAAACTGATTTTTGGCTTTAAGCTACTTTCCATGCAGCAGTTCTGGGTTTTTACTGAAATTTATTGCAGGTATGTTTAAAAATAATAGTGGTACCTTTTAACAGTGGCACAGCTAACACAGTGTTTTGAGAGGAGGAGAGTAATTCATCAATTAATGTCTGGTATCATGGGAGTAACAGTGGGAGAAACATCTTACTGTGTTCGAAGATGGCATGAAATTAGAACGTAATCAAATATAGAAGCTGGTGGCTTTTCAAGGAGAAATTCTTATTTGTATTTTTCAGTACCACCAAAGGAGATGTAATTTGCTACTATGGAAACAAAGGAGAACCAGAACCTGTTTTCCTAAATGCTGGTAGGTTTTTTTCAGGAAGGTCGGACTGTTATTTTTTTATGTAGCTGTTTTGTTCTAGTAATTTAGCTGTTTAAACTTTGTCTTCCCTGACATTTTCTTCACATTCTTTAAAAAAATATAATATTAAATGTCCTTACATTCACTTAATTATTTGCGAATAAATTTCAGTAAAGAATCCACAGTTCATTAAAAGAGGTTAAAACTAACTGCTGTAGCTATGAAAACTGTGAGACCAAGTACTGAACATCAGCACAGGCAGTGCTTAAGCACAGGCCAGTGTAAGATGTGCCTGCTCTGTACTTTGTTTAGTAATGGAGTGTCTGTTTGTGGCATCTCTGCAGGGAAAGGTTAGCTGGGGAGTCACATGTCATAAAAATTTGTGCAATCTGTAGTGAGAACTCAAATCACGAGAAGAGCCTCTCCAATGAAATTGGTTTGTGTGTGTGTTGTAGGAATATATGGATTGAGTAATTGTTTGTTGGATACACCATGGAAAAAGCTTCAGTATGGGAAGCAGCTTTTCACAGAAGTGGTCAAGAGAAGTCAAGACCTTACCAAAGAAGACTTGGTGAAGGAGCTTCTTACAGTGATGAATAATCAAGAGCCGTAAGAACATGATAGTTTGCTCAAAATACATATGACCCGTTTTAAGTGAATTTTAATGCCAGCTCTCATGAATGAGGCATTTTTCAGTGGTTCTAAACTAATGTTTATATAAGAACTCAGACATCTGAGCAATTAGTAATTGGGAATCTAATTGGGGTCTCCTAAGCTGTCTTAATTGCTTTTTTCATCTGCTGTCTAATCAGGTGATTTTTCAAAAATTTATTACACTTTATCTTTTACTAGTAAAAAGACAGTCCAAATTATCTTCCTTTAATGTTCAGTAAGATCTCATCTGAAACCATCTGACTATAAAATGGAAATACTTACTTACAAAAAGCAATATTTAAAACTAAGCCTCTAATCTTTCCAAATCACATTTCAAGATGAAATGATCTTTTCATAATAAATAGGAACACATGATAGCTTTGAACTTTCTTAAAATATCTTCCTGCATATTACTTTATGATCCCTTTGTGTGTGCATGTTACAGGAATTTAGGGGGTAGAGTGAATTATAGAATTCCCTTCTTCCCTGGTGCATGCAGGGCTTTTGTCCTTACCCCTTCTCTTCTGCTTCAGCCCTGCCTTTGACTGTGATCTCAGGGCTGTCCTGCAACTCTTTCCAAGTGTAGAGGGATGAGTGTGTCAATACTGGAGAATTTTAATTTTTTTTCTAACTATTTTACCGTTTCTCTCAGTCAGTTACCAGACCCTGCAATTGAAGACCAAGGGAAGGATTACATCAAGCCTATATTGAACAAATATGCAGCTCTGTGTGTTCGTTGCCCAGGTTATGGAACCAGGTAAAAAATTCATAGTCAGAAACAGATGTTTCCTGGATCAAAACATAAATCAAAATCACACTGCTATAAGCTTTGATTCTATAGTGGCTGCTTTCAATTTTTTTTCAGATGTTAATCTAGTATAATTGACTCAGGTGTTTCCTTGCTCAGGATTTGGGTGCCTCAGGTTTGCTCCTGGTGAGCATTTTAAGCACACATTATGGTTCAGTTTTGGTGGGGAATGTGACACAGCTTCAGCTTGTCTGAGACAAGATAATACAGTTCTGCTTCCCCAGAGTAGTGGCAGATCTGAGCACCTCTACCTTTGATCTTATCAAAGGTTTTGCAGAACACTTTTCTCCTCCATGAGCAGGAATCGTGTCATCTGCATAGCTAAATCAGAGCTTTCTTTAGGCATTGTAATATGGATCTGCCACTTTCATGCATAAAAACCTATTGCTCCTGTTCTCAAAAGAACATGTATTTCCACTTCCCCCTAACTGATGTTGCTGTTTTTGCTGGAATGTTCTCACCTTCTGCTCAGGCTGTTCTACCAGACCTGCAAGAAGAATAGAATAATACAGTGCACCATGCATTTATTCCTCCATGGGACAAAATTATAGGTGACCCCTGTTGCTGCTGGTAGGGAATTCCTGCTCTAAAAGTCTGCCAAGGATTTTGTCAGATTGATCTCTGGCCTAGTCAGCCATAGTATTTCACTGTAGAGATGAGAATTGAAAAACAGAGAGCCCTTGCTGCATTTTAGGTTGATGTTCTGGGAACAAGAGACTCGGTTTCTGTGGTAGTTTCCATAAAATATATTAATAGAATATTTTAAATATAGGGTAGTGAAGACTTCACATGGTAAAGAAGCATCTTCCTCCCTTTGCTTCACAGATTGGAGTCCAGCTAGTTCAAAGGAAACAGGGATAACTTGGTAGAAATACTGACCTTTTACTGGTGAATTAGCATTATATTTCAAGTCTTACCTACTGCTGTAATTGTATGCTCACACTTACCTTTCCCTTAGCAACGGGGCTTAGTGAATAGAGATTGTTAACTGGGCCTCATGATATTCTTCTGAGGAAATTAAGCACGTTTTTATATGACTGAACACCTGTAAAGTGACTTGGGGAAGGCCTCTATATCAGGATGGTGGAAAATTCCTACTGCCAGTCATCCCTCTCTGGCAGGGTACTGCAGTGTCTGTAGAGAAACAACAGCTTACACAAGGAAAGTATCATAGATGCATGACTGGAATCTGCTTTTCATGAAAACAGGTTTCTTCTTTGGAAAGTTCCTAGAGAGAGAAAACTTTCTGCAATGATCTATCAATGTCCTGTGATAATAATTAGCAAGGTTTAAATCTCAGTGGACAAGTGATTTGAAAGAGAGGAATGAAGAGAGTACTTCTGATATGAATAAACCCTCAGGGTACATGTAGGGTGTGAAGAAAAACTACTTTATGCTACTTCTGAATGGAGCAGTTTGCACTAAGTTTAACCTTTTAGCATACCCTCTGCATGGAGCAGCTTTGTGTGTCAGCTGCTGCGAGTGCAGCAGGGAATCAAAGCAGTGGAGTGATTGAAGAAGGGACTGAAAATGCCCATTTCAACTTGACAGGATGATTTCTGCCCTGCTAGTGTGATGATGATGTGGTCAGGAGGGGAAAAAAAAAAAAAGAGCAAAACCATTTGGGAATGAGGGATGGCACCCTGCAGATGTATGGAATGGAACTTACCCTTGTCCCCTGGTGCTGTTGCAGGACGAACACGGTGGTTCTCATCGATTCCGAGGGACAGGTTACGTTCACAGAGCGCAACATGATCAATGCCGATGTCAACCAGTGGAAAACAAGCACCTATGAATTCAAACTGCACAGTTAACAACTTTCCACATGAATGGTTTGTAATAATAGCAGTGAGAGAACAAGCCATTAAGCTCTAGTAAATGTTTTTGTGCCAGCCTCCACCAGCTAAAAATAGCAGGGAAAGCAAAAGTTTAAATAAACTGGCAGCATACCCTATCAAGCTCACAAATGCTTCAGATGAAACCAGATGAAGAAATTGTTTTTACATGAAGTAGCAACTTAGAAATAAATTTTTAATATCACCCTGCCTCCAGGGCAAGGCCATCTTTGTCCAAGAGAGTCATTGCATTTTGTGAATGTGAGTTTTTTAAAGGTGTTTTAAGTAGACTTAAGCTTGTTTTCCCTTCCAAGGAGGGGGAAACATTTGCTGCTTTTACTGTTCTATATGAAGGTGTTACTAAACTTTGCTTTCCCCTCAGCACATGCTGTTAAGGTTGTACAGCTGTTGCCAACGTGCATTAAATGAATGTATGTTGTCCTGATAGCATCAAGTGCTTTAGTAACATTTCAGTTTCTCAGCAGTGCCATGGTACAATGTTCTGCCTGGGGAGGGCAGAGCAGGGGGAGTTCTTTACATTTGTTTTTCTAGAGATAGTACAGCAATATATCTTACTTCTAAAACCTGATCTGATAGTAGGTAGGAAATTTAGTTCAGTCTCTGTTCACTCTTCCTGAAAGGCTCATGGGAGCAGACTTGCTTATCTTTGACCAGAATAAAATCATTGGTGTTGTGACCTCTCGTTTCCTAACAGTCTAATAAGCAATATTGGCTTTGTTACTTTCTTCCCCAGCAGGCAGGTGAGGAATAGGTACTTGTTTGCAAACAGGAGCTGAATGTGATATTTACATATACCAGCTGTTTTGTACATATGCAATTTTGGCTTCATTTCTTGGAATAATATGTTAAAGCCTAGAGTGACTGCTCATAGATTGTTAGTAACAATAGCTGCTTGTTGTAAGGTGACATTATTGCAGTCCTGTATTGCTGAAAAAGTTGGGTATTAAGATGTACTTCCTCTGTTCTAACACCTGTGAACTAAAAAGCTATTTAAATGCATGCTTGTTTCAATTATTCAGTGCCAGTGCAGGTAATTGAAGATTCAAGCTAGTATCAGGATATTTGGAAACCCTCAGTTATTTTGCTGCTCTTGGTGTTCTGTTTTGACTTACTTTGAGTACTGAATATTAAGTTAGTAGTGGATCACTGCTGTTTTTTTCCTCTAGATATGCTGATTGTATCCCTTTCAAAGCCTCTGACTTTAATTAGTAATTACAAACTATCAACATTTCTGAAACTCTTTCAAAGAATTGCAGCTGTGGTTCTGTCCTCTTGAGTGTTCAGGCATTCTCACCTCTGTGTGTGTGTAAATGAGACTTGCCATTGAGGTGAAGCACTGTGAAAGGCCATTCCCAGATTTCTAATTGCCAGGAGATGCTAAAGCAGCATTTAGTCAATTCTTTCCTTTGTATTTGCATATTTAAATAGCTTCTAGGTACCAGGACTGCTTGTAATGACTAGTCACAGGGCTTTGATTCAGTACTGTATAAATGACTTTTTGACCACCTTGATTGCAAGATGATCAATACTGTTGTGTTGGGTTGCACTTGGAGCCTGCCAGACTGTTGTCCTTCCTTCTGAGCTGCAGAAAATGATGAGCCCTCTTTTATTTTTTGATGGCTGTTTAAACCATATGAATATGAATAAAAATTTTAGCACTGTTTTTAGATACAAAGAAGTAGCTATAGGTGTCTTATATTTGAGTTTGACAAATGCATATTTAAAAACAAAGCTTAGCCCAAATTCTATTCTTACCAAGTTTGCATAGCAAACATTTATGTCTTAAGAAAGAGATGACCAATGGATATTTAAGCATGACATTCTCTTTGAAGATATTGTTGTAGAGGCAAGCAAAATGCTTTCCTGCAATGTCATGCTAAAAGCATTTATAAACCTGAGGTGTTTATAGCAGTCCTGTAATAATGAAAACTTATTTTCTACATATAGGCAAAAAAGGCAAGTCAGAGCTTAGATGTAAAAGCAGATTATAATCATGTATTCTTCTTTGCTTGAATCAAAATTCTAAATCTGAGATTTGCTTTTTCTGGCAATTAAAATAAACAGTAAAGAGCCCAAACCTCAGCTGTTGGTTTTTAGCATGTCAGAATAGTTAATAGAGTGAGCTGATTTAACTTCTTGTGAAGCCTGTGAGAGTTTTGTCATTGGCTTCAGTGGGCACAGGGTCAGGACTGCAGTGCAGGTGTCAGCAAGTGGTGCTTGTCCATAGAAAGGATCAGGTGTTTGTGAAGTGCATAATCTACTCTGTGCCAATCATAGTTGCAATGAATCCACTGGAACAAGTAAACTGTAGCTGAAGTTAACAAAGGAATTGCTTTATTTTTATAAAAGTATTTTTAATAATAAAAGGGAATTTTAAATATCAGTTTTAAAGGATATATGGGAAAAAAGTATATGTAGGGAACTATTGCATGGCATTTTACTAAGTTTGCTAATACATATCATCTCTTGAAAGTTATACATTTGCAAGAGATTTTTGTTTCTTGAGGTGTTTTTCTATTGGAATGGTAGTGGAAGAAGATGTAAAATATCTGTAAAAACTCTTTGCTTAAAATTGTGTCCTAATTGTTGTTTACATGTGTGTCCAAAACTAGAATTGGAATAAAGTCAATCTGGTGACCAATCGTTGTCAACATTAATAGACTCTGCATTTTTGCACATATGTTTATATGAATTTGCCTGCAACTTGGTGGGATAAGATGAAGTAAAATCTTTCATGAGGTATTGCAAATGAAACAGCTCTAAGTTCATTCCAGTTCTTAATTCCTTTTTGAGAGTGCTGTGTCTCTCTGGGGTTATGATGTGTGTTTTGTGTGTTTGGTTTTTAATTCTGTGCTGTTGCTGATTTGTCTTATCCAGGTAAGAAACTGGAAAATATTTGAAAGGAAGGAAAGAGCAAAACCAAAGCTTCCTTAGGGAAAAGGGGAGCATCACAAAATGCCACTGAAGGGCAGGAATCCAGGTCCACTGTGGGAAGAGTCTGGATCCTGGGCTGACCTGAATCTTCTGTTACACTGAGTTGTGACTGCCTTAGTGTTCTGCCCTACCTGGACACTGCAGTGGAGGTGGAATTGTCTTGTTTCCCTGCTAGCAGCTTAATAAAAAAACACTGTGAACAGACCAGGGAATGAGTTGGGCCTGAGGAGGTCCTCAGTGTGTTCAAAGCTTAACTGGTATTTATTGTTGCACATTAAATATACCAAGCTAAATATTAAGACAAAAGTATTGATAATACTTGGGTCACTTTTCATAATATCAGAAGGAAATAAGTAATTTCAAAATGAATCTATGAAATCCTAAGCAGTAATAAGGCAATAATGAAAGTATCTTACATTTCCAATTTAGCTTGTAGAACTTAATGCACATTTATGGCTTAGCAAGCATCCCTGTTTATATGGAATATTAGCTACTAGGAATTAGTTTTGCATCATTCAGAGTCATGTAATAGAACATTGGTGATGTTCTCTATCTGATCCATTTCCTGCAGAGAAGTCGTCTTGATATATTCTGAGGATCTAGCAAATAGTTTTGACTTGGTGAAAATAGAATCTCTACTGCAATCAGCTGGAAAGGCATAAACTGTGAGAATTACAGAATCCATCAGGATGACTCATGCTGTAAAATGTAGGTTAAGGTGAACAGAGTGAAGTGTTTGCTATATTATTTATATACATGTAAGGTAATTAGAAACTGAATGAAAAAAACAGTATATTAACACACTCAAATTTGCTATATCTTTTAAAACAGATGACATAAGGACTGAACTGAGGATCATAGGTGAGGGAGAAAGATAATAATAATGTAAACTTAGGTATGGAGTAGGATAGCCAAAAATTACAATCCATTTAAGTAGTACACAATATGAATGAGAAAAAAGCAATTTCTCTGCTGGTTCACATTAAATTTTTGATCTTTGTACTAGAAAGGTAATTGGAGAAAAACAAATGAAAGCTAAAACCAGATCAGAAGCTGCAGAAAGGAAGAGGAGGAGAAGGACGTACTTAATTTAGCAGAGAACACACTGATGCTCTGTTTTATGAGCTTGTTCTTTTTGAGGCCTCTGAGAACTACAGTGCCTACTGTGGTGACAGAGGAAGTGTTTCCAATGGATATCTCACCTGACATGTCAGCCCTTACAGGCACAGAGACAGCCTTGGTCAGTAACTTACCAGACTGTGTAAACACATTGATTGCTTCTGTTCGGTGCAGAAAACCACATCACTTTTCAGACATTAATTAAAGTAGATTAAATAATAAACTGCAGAATTTGTGGAGCCAGCAGCATCTCTTCTTGTGGTACATTATAATTAGTATTCAGTGATTGAGGCTTTTGCCTCAGTTAAAAGAATGCTCTCTTCCAAGAAAAAGGTGGATGAGGAACTTGGCTTTTTTGTCTCCCTGTACTGGCTGTGCTGTGAATAGCTACTCGAAATAACCACAGAGCGAAGGTCTTAGTCAAATGCGTAATCTCCTGTTTGTCTCACTGGAATGACTGGCATTTAGAGAGGAATTAACTGTCCTTTCACTTAGAGATGGGTCTGCATTAGCACTCTGGGTTGATTAGTAGTGCCATTACCTGTTTTTTCTAATAGTCCCTATTTACAGTGCTTTGACTCACATTTCAGGGCAACCTCAGGACACTGGATGTGCTGGTTTGGGCTGAAGTGGAGTTAACTTTCTTCACAGTGGCTAGTATGGGGCTATGTTTAGGATTTGTGCAGGGCACAGGGTTGATAGTGCAGAGATGTTTTTGTTATTGCTGAGCAGAGCTCACACAAAGCCAAGGCCTCTGCTGCTTTCTGTACTGACACATGGCAAGGAAGTTGGGGGTGCATGGGAGCTTGGGAGGAGACACAGCTGGGACAGGTGACCCAAACTGACCAAAGGGATATTCCATACCGTATGACATAATTCTCAGTATATAAGGTGGGAGGAGAAGAAGGAGAAAGGAGGGACATCTGGAGTGACGGTGTTTGTCTTCCCAAGGAACTGTTACGTGTGATGGGCCCTGCTCTCCTGGAGATGGCTGAACACCTCCTGCCCATGTGGAGCGGTGAATTAATTCCTTGGTTTTCTTTCCTTGTGCATGTGGCTTTTGTTTCCTCTATTAAACTGTCTTTATCTCAACCCAGGAGTTTTTCTAGCTTTCACCCTTCCAATTCTCTCCCCCATCCCGTTGGTGGGGCAGTGAGCGAGCGGCTGCAGGGGTTAAACCACGACAGGACTAGTCTGTTTTCAGGCTGAACAGAACTGGTGGGTGAGCTTCAGGAGTGCACGAAGTCTTCTCCAACAGGTAACAGGTTTAACCTGAAGCAAAACTGTCTGAAATGCACATCACATGGAGATGAAGTACTCAGCACCAATTGTGCTGCATAAACCTGCTCATGTTGGTCTGCGGCACTTGCAGATGTAGCATGCGATGGATGTGTTGTATGTGGCAATTGCAGACTTTTCTGTTTTCTTTAGGAATATGTTGTGCCAGTCAAGTCTGAGTCCTCTCTTGCTATAATATACATGAGTTTGGACTGGCAAAGCAGTCCCGGAATGGCAGTTGCATAAAAAACAAGCCTACCAGCACAACTGTGCTTTCAGAACCATAACTTACTTGGCCTCTGTTGGGGAAAACAAAGGTACTGACATTTATGGGTTTGCTCATTTGAGTGCAACTACACCTGGATCTTTGGCAGCCAGAGATTATGCTCCTGATTCATGTGTGCTGCCAGCAGTGTATAGAGTAGACCAAGCTAAGGAATTGGAGCAAGAGCTTCTTAGCTGTAGGTCACACAAAGTGTGTACGACAAAGTGCACCTTGTTACCACAGGTTTGAATTAGACACATCATGATGTATATTGGCTCACAAGAGAAATTACTGCACAACAGAAGTTGAGGAGAAGCCAGAATGTCTGAAGGAGCTGTCAATGAAATACTACTGTGGCTCTTGTAAAGCAACTAAGATTGACTTGCAGGGTTAGTTTAACTGAGCAGCAGCAGATGCTAAAGATGTGTGATGTGAGAGCAGCCACAAGGCTGGCTCAGAGGATCTTGGGGTTTTTTTGTTATTTAGAAATAACAGATAAATGTTGCCTATTTTTAAAAATGCTCTGAAGGATTTGGATGAAAAGGCCTACAGAAAGCAAAGTATGAACACTGATATTTCATCCCACATGGATGTTGTTTAATTTTTTCCTCTAATATTCCCCTTAGATAAACTGAGTGTGTGTAGAAATGCAGGATTTCAGCCCTAGAAACAAGTTTGTTCTATGGATCAAGAACAAGCAAGGGCAGCTTCAGCCACTGTAGAATGGCACTGACCCAGCTCCAACTGGCAATTGCACAGTGTTACCTCTGAAGGTGCAGTCCAAGTTCTAACATGAAGGTCACTTGGTTACTTAAAAATTGGCATCTTTTTTGAAAACTATTTCCAGATTTGGATGTAAAGCTCTTACTTTTTGTTTCACCTTAGTCATTACACCCTCCTGTAAGTAATACTGTAGAAAAATGTCTGCCTTATGGGGAGAAATGCTGCCAGCAGTCTGAAACTTTGGAGAACCAGTTGGCCGAAGTTTCTCCAGCAGGAAAATCAGAAGTTAAATGTGCTGCTGTAGACAACACAGTTGAGTTTATGTTGAATCTGTGTGGATGCCAAGAGCAAGATTAGTAATTCTGTGGTACTGTTGAGCCAAAGGATGGGTTTAGTTTGACTATTTTTGGAGCAATCAACCACCTCTTTGACACCAGAGAACTGATCTGAGATTGCTCATAGGGTCCTTTTGATGTCCTTCCATGGCTGTGAGGTAATGACTGACAGGAGTTGGGTTGAAGAGAGCAGATTTCAGCAGAAACTGAAGCCCAAAGACACCTAATGCGAGCTAATACTAGTTTACCAGTGCCAAAAAAAAAGTAAACAGCTGCAATACAACTTATTTTACTGAAATAAAAGTAATGCAACTGAGCAAAACTGCCTTGCAGTAGCTTTTGCTGTTGGAACAGCACAGTATGTGCTGCAGTTACTGACACTGGGAGTAAGAATATGGAAAAGCCACTGGCTCCACCTAATTTCCGTTCTGATGAATGCAGCCTGTTAGCTTTAGTGGGAAGCCCATTGGGTTTGCTTTATAGGCCTGATTTCTGTGTGTTGTGTGGACAGCAGTAGTTTCTGTGCAGCCTTCCAATATCTTGTGTATGAAAAGCTCCTTGTCATTAGGAACTGGATTTTTGCTGATGATAGTGATACTTCATGATGTTATGGTAAATCCTGATTGCACCTGTACACTTGTAACTCAAAAGTGGAAGATTTTTGTGCATGTTTGACAAGTCTTTTATCAGAAGTCCAGGTAATAAAAATTTTCAGGTGAATTTGCACCTCATTAGACATAGCAGTCAGATTTTATTCTCCAGAGGTCACATAGGCCTTCTGGGTTAAAAATGTAACCATGATTTGAGCGTTGTTTTGATGAAGTGTCAGTGTCCCGAAGAATCAGCTGTTGCCTCATTGCTTGAAGTCAGCACAATGGAAAAAAACACTGGTTATTTTATCACTTTCAAAGCACTGCAGGCATTTCAATTCTTCCATCTCTGTGTGTGCCTCTTCTGATCCTAACTGAAATGTTGCTGTTTCAAGTACATATAACAAATTAACCTTTTTTGTGAAGTATGTGATCTTGTCAGTGCAATAGTTCAGCTGTAGACTCACATAAATGGGATGCAAATGAGTCATGATACTTGCATTTTCACAGACCTTTTGAGAGGGACAATCTCCTGTCACAATGTTTGAGGTGACCTGACACAACAAATGCCAACATCAACTCAAACTCTGTAGTTAATCATGAGGTTTTCCCCTCAGCTTTGACAGCTGGAGCGTGATGCCAATGGCTGTTTTGCAGACCGTGGGTGTTCATTAAACACATTCTGAAGTGGTTTGTTTTAACATTAGTGAAAGCAGTCATGATTCAAAAATCACTGCAAAATAATGGCTTGAGTGCAGAAGCCTGTTATGAGGAATTAAAAATTAGAAACTGCTTTGTATTGAAGCTGCTTTCAGTTTTTGAGGGCAGCTTGGAAAGGTCTAAAGCAATTTCAGTAACCTCTTCATTATGTGTTGATACAGTACTGTGACTTTATACCCAAATCATCACCCTATCACCAGATGTGCTGTTCCAGTCAGATAGACAGAGATGAAAGGCCTAACAGGGGTCTTAAAAACATGATTTTAAAATGTTATTAAAATATTACTGTTATCTTTCATAGCAGCATTTGGGGACCCCAAAGACATGAGACAAGTGTAACATCAGGCAAAGACTCTCATGTCCTGAAATTACATATGGAAGGAAACAAAGACATTTATCATAGTTAAATGCTATTAAGCTGTTGGTAATGAAACCAGTATGTATTGTGACAATACCTTGTGCCTGATGTTGATTTCAAATCAGTCTAACAGTGAGGGATAAAGAGGCAGCCCTGTAATTAAGTGTATCGGTAAAAGCTCTCTGTAGCCCTTTGTGTTTTGGGGGGGAGCAAATGATAAAGTAACAGCAAATTAGAGTAGCAAATGTTCATTAACACATTAGAAATAATCATACATAAATTATGTAAGGTATTTCTATAACTATTTAGGAATTGTGACTAAACACTACGATCAGATTTGGGGCTTGTTCTGTTACCTGCTTGGTACAGATGGCATGGAAAACAGCCCTACTTTGATTTATCCCTTTTAGGTAAATCTATCTTGAAGCAGTAATGCTGCAGTTGTGCTGCTAAAAGGTATAAACCAGTGTGTTAGCAGGAACAAGTGGAGTTTTTTTGTTGCTCGTTGGACAGGGGAAAAAACCTTGAATAGTCCCTCAGCTCTGATACAAGGCCATTACTGCCCTACACAGACTCAGGCTCTGCCAGGGGAGGTTTAGGTTGGCTATTAGGAAGAGATTTTTTTGGAGTGATCAGGCACTGGAATGTGCTGCCCAGGGAGGTGGTGGATTCACCATCCCTGGAGGTTTTCAAGACGAGACTGGATGTAGCACTTAGTGCCCTGGTCTGGTAACCACGGTAGAGTTGGACCGGATGATCTTTGAGGTCTCTTCCAACCCGATTGATTCTATGATTCTATGATACAGCCCTTGCCCGTGCTCTGTGCGTGCAGAAGGTCAATTCCGAGCAGCCGACGCGGAAGCAAAGACCTGTGCGTTAGCAGATCGCACCGACTACAACAGCTGCACGAGGGCAGCACAGGGACCCGCGCAGGGCTGGCCCTCAGCAGCCTCCCCGCACAGCGCCGGC
>NW_008663991.1:27367-27853 GCF_000695815.1 Acanthisitta chloris | reverse complement strand
GGAGATCCCCCGCGGGGCCCCAAACGCTTCCCACCGGGTTAAGGGGAGGCTCCGCGGTTCCTAACCTTTCCCGCTGGGTTGGCAGAGCACCCACGGGTCCAAATGGACCGGGGGAGCATCCGCGGGTCCAAATGGGTCGGGGGGAGCCCCCGCGGGTCCAAGTGCTTCCTACCGGGCGGGGGGGAAGCACCGACGGGTCCAAACGGGTTGTGAGAGCCCCCGCGGGGCCCCAAACTCTTCCCACTGGGTTGGGAGATCACCCGCGGGTCCAAGTGCTTCCCACTGGGCTGGAGGGTGAGCACCGACGGGTCCAAACGGGTTGTGAGAGCCCCCGCGGGTCCCCAAACGCTTCTCAGCGGGTTGGGAGAGCATCCACGGGTCCAGATGGGTTGGGGGGAGCACCCACGGGTCCAAGCGCTCCCCGTCTGGTTAAGAGGAGCACTCGCGGGTCCCCAAACTTCCCACAGGGTTGGGACAGCCCCTGCT
>NW_008663991.1:3536-27288 GCF_000695815.1 Acanthisitta chloris | reverse complement strand
CCCCAAACTTCCCACCGGGTTGGGACAGCCCCTGCTATTCGAAGTGTTTCCTACCGGGCTGGGGGGAAGCACCGTCGGGTCCAAACAGGTCGGGGGAGCACTCGTGTCTCCAAACAGCTCCCACCAGGTTTAGGGGAACGCCTGCAGTTCCCAAACACTTCCCGTCGGACTGGGGGGAGCACCCCCAGTGCCTAACGAGTGTGTGGTCCGGGAAAGCCTCGGGAAGGTGCCAGCACCACAGGCAGCAGTGGGAAATGGGATACTGGTTGATTGGAAAACCAGTGATGATCACTGGATTCATGGCTGGAATAGCTTATGGCGGATGAGCTTGGCACCGCACTGATGTTTTCTGCCCTTGATTTAAATCCTGGAGCAATTGTTGCTTGGGCAAAAAAATGATTAGAGCAGAAGTTCAGCAGATAGTGCCCGAGGGAGGGTCTCGTACCAGCCTGGGGGTGTGTGCTGCACCACAGGTTTGTAAGTCACAGCATCTTATCAGGACCCTCTATGATTTAGTCACAAGCTGTAACTTAGTCTGTTTAACCTGATTCATTTGAAGGCATCCTTTCAAGTTTATTCTTTGCTTGTGTTTATGAGCTGAGATCAAAACTGCTCTTGCTGTTCCAGCACAGACTTGTGTGTATAGAACATGCACCAACTTCTCCTTCCACACCCTAAAGACATGAAACACTTATTATGGATTAGCTCTCTAATTTTAGTAAAACCATTTTAGCAAGAGGTGTTAGAGATGATGAGCCCTTTGGTGCTGTTGGAAGTTTGAAAGATGCACAGTGTGGCAAATGAGGATTCTTAGTAACAATTCAGAAGTTACAAAAACTCCAAAGGGCAAATTTAGCTCAATGGCTTTAGGAGCTTTGTCTCTCCACCTGCACTCTCAAGGTTTTGTTTTTATCTCCTTCAGTGTTGTCTCTTACAGAACCATAAAACTTTAGGGTTTGGAATGGACCTTATAGATCATCCAGCCCCAACCCCCTGCCCAGGGCAGGGACACCTCCCACCAGAGCAGGTTGCTCAAGGCTCATCCAACCTGGCTGTGAACACTGCCAGGGTTGGGGCAGCCACAGCCTCCCTGGGCAACCTGGGACAGTGTCTCGCCACCCTCACAGGAAAAAACTTCCTAATATCTAACCTAAATTTCCCTCTTTCAATTTGTACCCATTGCCCCTTGTCCTGTCATTGCAGCTCCTAAGAATCATTAAGAGTCAGAGGACTGTCTGTCCAGAGTAGTTAAAACAATGTATGAGCATGTTGCTTATCCAAATGTTTTCTCTCACTTCTCAGCTTACCAGAGAAGCTCAAGATGAGTCTACGGAAGCAAACCCCAAGTGACTTCCTGAAACAAATCATTGGAAGGCCAGTTGTGGTAAAATTAAATTCTGGAGTTGATTATCGAGGTAAGTTCTCCATCTGTCTCTCACAGTGAGTAAAGTAATTGATTGGGGAGGCTGGAATGAAAGCATTGATTTAGAAAAACAGAACAATGTGATCCAGGATCTGGGAGTATGTGAATATAGATCTCAGAATGGTGATGTTAAAAATTGAAAAATCAGCTCTGGAGAAACTGGTGAGAAGGAGGTTAAGGGTGGATTTAGAGATGAAAATTTCTGATATAAACCATTAGTCACAGATGATCTCTGCTAGGAGCTGCAGTGACAGGACAAGGGGCAATGGGGACAAATTCAAAGAGGGATATTTAGGTTAGATATCAGGCACTTGTTTGATTTTCTGCAGAAATGTGACCAACATTTGAAGAAGCCAAACCAGCATGTTGGGCTTTTGTTGCAGATCTGTCTGGATTCTCCCCAGGGCTGTGTTGCTAATTTTTCCTCTGTCCCTCCACCCTCTGAGCCACCAAAGGCGCAAACATAGCCTAATGGAAGTGTTGATGTGTAACTGTAAAGTGTCTTGATTCATAGCCAAGTGCTGCACATGTGTCAGGGAAGAAGCCCTGGAAAGTAATCAGTGACACATTAATGTACAATTCCTGTGTGTAGATATGGATATGTGCACTACAACATCTCTGCATACAGGTAAAATGCTAGCCAGGATGGCCAGTGACAATATCTGATGCCATTGGTGGTGTAAGAGTAAACACAGAAGGAGGAAGAGGATGAAACAGCCATGAAGGCAGTCTAGGAAGAAGAGTTTGAAAGTACTGCATTTATGGCCCACTGAGTGGTAGCTCAGGTAAATCCACACAGCCTAGTTCTAATTTTGGACAAACATAGATTTGTTTTCTGTTGTTGCATGGAGCACTCAAGATTCTTGGAGTGGAAAAGAGTTCTGGCTTAGGTTTGGGTATTTTTGGTGCGTTTAATGACACTTGGTGAGCAGTCAGTTTTTCCTATGTCTGTGGAAACAGAGGAAGGAAAAACATAGAGGGAAAATAATAATCTTTGAACCATGACAAGTTGGCAGAAGAACTTGAATTCCTAATTATTAAATGGAAGATATTACAGTAACACTTCTGAAAAATGAGAATGTGTCCTACGGGAGGATTCTCAGACTGGAGTTTTCTCCTCCCCAACTAGGATCAATATGCTATATTTGGAGTTTTACTACCAGGAAAGTAACTAGGTGTTCTTCAAACAGAGGAAAAAATTGTTTTAGTAGTATTGCCTGTGTTTGCAAGGATGAAGTCAGGAAAACACACATGAAAGAGGGAGATAACTTGTCAAAAGCTCTTCCAGTTATGTGCAGGATTAACAAATCAGATTGTGTTCTCTGAGCAACTCTTTGCATCTGTTAATCCCCACACTGAGTTCCTTACACGAGTAATGTGGTGATCAGATGAGTTCCATTTGGTTCTGATGAGTCTAATCTCAGGGGTGGGTGTAGACACAGGTTTGGCATGAAAAAATGCCAATGAAAGTGCTGCCACCACTTAGGAATTACTGTGTGAACAAGGTCCAGCCTCCTCCTGGGGCTGTGAGAAGTGAGAATATAAACACTTGTCTAAAATAACTGCTGCTAAAATGCATATTTTCCTGATCAGAAGAATATCTCATATTACAAAGGGCAGAAATTTTTTTTTAGTTGTATTATTTGGTGTAATTTTATTTTGGGAAGATTTCAACATCTTGAAAAACGTGTAGGATTTCGTTTCCATCAAAACAGAGACTTGCAGCCAATGTTCTTCTAGATCTGTAAGCATGAAGATAAGTATCAGTGAGTGTGTATGGTGTCCTGTATTGAAAGGGTTGTTTTTCAGCTGCATCCTTCACAAGTTGTGGTGATAATTCAACTTGCATAGCCTTGTGTGAGACACTGGCCCAGGTGGCCCAGGGAGGTAGGAGATGCCCCAGCCCTGGCAGTGTTCACAGCCAGGTTGGATGAGCCTTGAGCAACCTGCTCTGGTGGGAGGTGTCCCTGCCCAGGGCAGGGGTTGGCACTAGATGATCTCTAAGTTTCATTCCAAACCCTAAAATTCTATGATTCTTTGAAATTTAGGCTGATTCTCTTTTAAACTCACTGTTTTCAGGTGTCCTGGCTTGCCTGGATGGGTATATGAATATAGCTCTGGAACAGACTGAAGAATATGTCAATGGACAATTAAAGAACAAGTATGGGGACGCATTTATCCGAGGAAATAATGGTAATTTCTGCTGCTTCTGTCATTGCTCATTGGAAAATTGGGGTTTGATATTTACTTCTGACTTTGAGGGATGGCTGAGGTACAAACAAGCTGCCTGTAAGGATATTAATTTTAGGCTTTCTTGGAAACCTTAACATACTTTTTACAGTTTCACTTTTCAGGTCTGTACTTTTCTGCATTCCTGTGGGTCTCTTTGCCTCTGAGCTTGATTTCATGTTCTTTTCTAGCCTTCCTTAGAGCTTATTTTCTGTTGACAGGCTTACTCTTTGGTCCTTACTGCTTGCTTAGATGGCCTCTGCACTATAAAAATTTGTGTTTTACTAGGCAAGCTACTGCCTAAATTCATGCTACAGTGCAGATATTACTGTGACACTAATATTTCCTGGTGATGCAATTGTCCGGAGCTGAATGAAAGCTTCTCATTAGTTCAAGAGGCTATTTTCATCTTTGAGTAAAGATTTTACTGCCAGTCGGGAAAAATCACTCATGCTTTACTACTGAGCCTTCAAACATCCCAGTGCAGTAGGTGGATTTTAGTGCACTTCAAGGACAATCCCAGGCTCCTGGAATGACTGTCTGGTATCAGTTAGGCTGTAACAGCAGGACATGCCAGGGAGAAGAATATCTAAAAATAGCAAAGGTTCACAAGTGGGATGTGAAGAGACTTGTAGAGAAAGTAAATGAAGCAGAGTTTGACCAAGTTACTGAAGAAGGAAATAGAGGTCAGCAAGGAGGGAGGAAGTAAAGAGAAACAAGGACTGAATCCCATGTTACAAAGAGTCAGTGTAAGAGCATATTGGGTCGAGAAATAATCCTTGAAATGTAGCCAAATGCTTTTTGCAAGGCATTTGGACTGTTATGCTAAGAATGGAGTGACATTACAGCTGGAGAATCAATTAAGGAAACAATCTATTATGAAAGTTAAAACAAATGGATGAGAGGCAGAAGGCTGAAGAACAGGCTGAAGAGAGAACTGAAGACATCTCAGGTTTAGGAGCACCTTATTATTTCATGTTGTGAATAGATCTGCTCTGGGGATATCACCAGACGAGCAGGTGGGAGAGATCTGCTGCTTCATAGCTAATCATTAGCTTTGCCTTTAAGTGCTTGGGATTTCCAGCTTTTGTTGAAAGATCACAGCATTAGTGTCTGACACCTGTAATTCTGCTCAGGAGCTCTCTCATGCTCCCCTTGGTAATACTGCAGGGTACTGGCTTTATTCTTCCTCTGTTCAGGCTGAATCTGCTGGAGTGTGGTTGGGCTATGAATATAATAAATCCTGAGCCACAGCCATAGGTAATGTGTACATTTGACAGCATTTTTTTGAAACCTGCACTTAAGAAGTTTCCTGACTTTGCTCATGCTGAACAGGATTCATTACCATTTACAAGCCATGAAAATAAGATGTTTTAAATAAAGAGGCTTCTGTATGTTATTTATCAGGGTCCTCTTATGCATGCCACTTTCTCTTTTCCACAGTGTTGTACATAAGCACACAGAAGAGGAGGATGTGAAGATGCCAGGAGGAGGCTGTTTTGTACTTGTGAACCTCTTTGAAGTGATGACTTAATAATCCACAGGTGAAATACACAAGTGTTTAAATAATTTTTTTTAAAATAAATGTAAACCAGTGTAAACTTCCTGAATGTTTTTGTTTTAAAGCATTGCTTTGTTCCACTGTACAGAACAAAAATAAAAGATAAGCATGTAATAGTGCCCCAAGACTAATTGGAAGCAACAGCTCATTTAATTATGCTAACAGAAAGAAGAGTAGTGGTTGGAAGGTAAACAGGCACGGAGTGATTGCAAATCACAGCCTTGCATTGGTGGCAAAACAATGGTTTAACTGATGCTAGGAAGGGAAATGCTAATGTTGTGGTGTCAATGACCTGTCCCTTTTGGAAAACACAAGGTCAGCTTTAAATGCCAGTCTAGTAAGAGTCACGGGGTAAAAAGTTCACCTGTCCAAAAAATCTTGAATTGTGGATTGAATCAAGGGATGTAACAGTGACACTTCAACAGTTAGGGGTGGGGAAAGGATTGAATCAAATGGAAGAAAAGCCTTAGGGGTGAAAAGAAAGCTCTGTGCCAGCTGAGGAAGTCAGTCAGAGGTGAAAAGCTCTCAGTTGGTATGTCAATACAGCTAGTAGCTGCTTCACCTCCTGCCTGTGTACCCCCCACCCTACCTCTGCTTGTGGTGACCTTTTTTTTTGTGCTTCTCTACCAAACACAATGGACTTCTTCAGCAAAAAGGAATCTTAACTAATATCTAAAGCTACTCCTGAAAACAGACTGGGAATCTAAAAGCTTTGGTAAACATGCCATGTGTATCCTCTTCAGGCAGTTCACCCTCTCTCCCATCTACTCCCCCCAGCCTAGTACCATCTGTATTATTCTTTTTTTATGTTCTAGCTGGAAATGAGAACAAATGCATTAAGCTTATGTATGGGGTATGCACTAGGGTGGGGAAACCTCTGAGCAGACAACAGAGTCAGAACTTGGATGTGTTATAGTTTGCAGCAATGCTCCCAGATAATCAAGCACAGCAGGTGAATCCAACCCAATTTTACAATTTGCAAAATATATTTTCTCCTTTTACATGCAGTCAGCCATGAAAAAGATCCTGAACATCCAGCTACTTCTAAATCTGAGTTGTTCTTGCACTGAGCGTCCACATCCTCAGAATATTTTCTTGTTCATAACAAAGGTGGATGTTAGGATAATGTACCTCATGCTGAGGTTATTGAGCCAATGTTTTAAGATGAGTTTTCTGAAGCTCTCCTTTATCCTTTGGGCAGCCCATAGTGCCTTCAGGAACAAAAATACTGCTAATTTTGTAAGGATTAACACAAGACAGTTGTGTGACTGCAACATTGGTCCATTCTCCCCAAGTACCAGTAGCTGGAATACAAGCAGGGAACAGTAACATTCCAGTTATCAAAGGGAGAGCATATGGGTTGCAAGTTTATTTTACTTTATATTTTTTTTAAGATCAAGAAATAATTCTAAATTATTTTGCAGTCAGTAGTTAACCTTTCCACATTAAGCATTTCAGAAGCCACAGCAGAACACACAAATAGAGTTGCTGCTGTACAAAACGCTTCAATAATTTATCATTTTCTGACAAGGGTTGAAAAAGGTTCAGGATCTAAGACAAATCACCAACCTGCTCTTCTGTAAGTGACTTCTTTTTTAAAAGAAAAGAAGATGTACCTCCAAGTGGGGCATGCAATTCCTCATTTGTTTTGTCATCTCTGTGCGGCTGGCAGGTTCCTGTCTGCTTTCAGTCCTGCAGACTGTCTGGGTTTTCTTGTTTTGGGGCTATTTTATTTTAATATGGGGTTAATCTTTTCCCTCTTCCTTTCTCCACCTTTCTGCCCCCCACCCCTACCCACCTACAGCAACACATTTTGCACGGGCTTTGAGTTACTTACAGGAGTTTGCAGCACTAACTCTTAAACTGCAGTTTCTACAAGTCAAGTTATAGAACATGGTTCAGTTGTAATCTGCTACTTCTGCTGCTCTAATCACATACTCAACTCTGAACATAGAAAATACTATGTAGTTTGCTTGCCAAGGGTTTTGTGAATGTATTCCAGATCATGAAGTCACTGTTTACTATGTGAGGTAGACAGGAAAACTTGCATTGCAGATCAGCAAAAGTAGCAAAATAAATTGAACATTTAATTCCTACAATCACTGGCCTTTAGTATAATTTACCCCCTTTAATTCCATTTTCAATCTCTACCAAAGTAAACATTTGAACCTGACTTCAGTTAGGCAATCCAGTGTTTGGTGTAGTCTGGTTTTGGTTGGATAAAACATTCATATTGGATTTATTCTAGTTATCTTTCAGATTTATTTTGCACATTTATATTCTGTAGGATAACATTCCCTTTTCAAGGAAATCAACAGCTCTCAGAATTGCCCATGGAATGCTGTGCCAGGTTTCATGGCATTATATATGTATGTAAACATTAAAGTAGAGTGATATATGTCACGAACTCTTGATGACTCAACTTAACTTTTAAGACCTCTATCCCAGTGGGAGACACAAATACACTCTTAAAAACACAATATATCTTCATACACAAACAACACTGAGATACTCATGGTCATATCCTTCATGCTGCCCAATTTACCATATGTTCTTGCCCCAGTATAAAAGTTTTACTTGGAGATCATCTAGACCAGAACTGACAATGAAACATTCCTTGGGCAACTTACAAGCATTTGTCCATCACTTTTCTTAGAAGAATGTATCCAAAATTAAGTAACCCAAAGGAACAAACAAAAAATACTGAATTTCAGAGACTAAATCTGCATTCGCATAGTACTTCGGTGTGATGAGATCACATCATGAAACCAAGGCCATTCAAACACTACTGCATCCTCAGCTACACAGCCAGTTCACAGACAAACTCCAGGAAAACTAATAACTGTGATTTTGCTACATCCTCACATCCAGCATAAATTTCTTGCAGTTGAGAAGTCAAACTGAGCCACATCTCCTTAAACAAAAACCTAACTGGGAGCTGCCACACAGCATATCCTGTGAAAACTTGAGAAAGCAAGGCTGGAAAAAGGAGGTAGGTACTCACTGTGTGGTAGGACAGCCAAAATCCAGGTTGTTACTGAGGTCTGCAGTGTCCTGGAGTGCCCCTATATAAAGGGAGCTGGTCATGCTGGGAAGGTTTTGCTTTAAAAGTATACACTGATGCCCACTTAGTTACACAATTAGTTGCCACCTGGTTCCTAGTTGAAAGGGAACCTAGTGCAAACCACTCTGAACATCATTTATTTGAGTTCTATCTGTTTCATGATGTTGCAATGACAAACAGGTAGGTACTCGGAGCCCTTCTGGGCATGGTTTGCCTGTTAAATCCTAAGGCTCTGAAACACCAGCTCTGCTCCACAGCTGCAGGTTTCAGCTTGGTTGTCCATGGTAGGCAAGAAATCATGCAAGTATTTGCAAAGTGACAACCTTCCAACCTTTGACTGGTGGCACCAAAGCAATGCTGATCTTTAATATGCCGACTCACACCTATGGTTTTGGAAACAGACTCTGGAGTCAGCAGTTTCAAAGACTCAGGTTCCTGTGCCAAACTGCCTGAAATCAGATGGGAGGGGGCATTTCCTGAGCTGCTGCATTGACCCCCACCAAGGGTCCCACAGCAGTGGTCACACAGCAGCTGTGGGCTGGGCTGCATGCCCAGCTTGGCTTTCAGGCCTGCACAGACCCCTCTGCTGCAGGAAACCTCTGCCAGCTCAGCCTGGCTGCAGAGTTGCAGGCAGCTCCCACTCGGTGCCACGACTGCACCACCTGCATGGCCTTGCCTTTATCTAACAGAGCAGCAACAAGTTCTCATGAGAACATCCTTTAGAAAGAGGATTGTTTTGGGGAATGGAAATTATAAAACAGCTCAAGTGATGAGAAGGGAGAGCTGCTCTCCATGAACGGGTTTGTATCTGCTCTGTGCTGCACACACTGAGGGAGAATCCATCTGGCCACCAACTGATGCTACATCAATGTGGGGTGTCCAGCATCTGAAGGGATCTTCGTTTTACTTGCTGTCTGCATTCCTCAGCTGATTCTGTCTTTGTAAAGCAGTCATTAAGCTATTTGTTGCTAGGCTTTTCTTACTGAGATCCAGAAAGAGTCCTACACTCTCTCTCTCTCTTCCCTTCTCCTCAACCCCATCCTCTAGGGCAGAACAGCTGCCCAGGCTGCAGTAGTTACCAAATAAAATAGGTAATGTTGTTTCTATCTCTAGGCTGAGTCTGTAAGAGAAAGAGGCTCACATTATACGTTGCATGCATGTGTATGTGTCAGTTCCTTCCCAGCAGTAACAGTTTAATCACTGTCACACTTCAGGAAGTGTGATAAAGGAACAGCAAGAATAATCAACTGAATAAAAGGGGAAGGACCTGCCAATAATTCTGCCAACCCTCTGCCTAACTGATATCTCAAAAATATCCTCTCTTCCCTGGTCTCCCCAAACGCAGAGTCACAGACATGCACAGGTCAACCCTGAGTTGCCAGTTTGTAGACATTGTTCTGCATTCTCTCTGTGGGACCACCATGAGTTTGTACCAGTCTCCTGTGTGGGTTTTTAATCACTCATCTTGCAGCTGGCCACTGCTCTTTGTTTTAAAGATGACTTGAAATATTCTTAAATAAGGTGATGCTGCCAGCTTTGTTGGTTTAATGATCAGTTCCTTGTGATCTGAACTCAATTTCTGCCACCTTCAAGCTCTCTACTTGATCAACCTGCCCACACTTCTCTAAGCCCCCTCAACCTCTGTTCACAGGACTCAGGTGGTCACTAGCTGACTGGGAGGAACTCCTAACTTGTTAAAACCATTGTTATCTTGCAGTAGCAAAGCATTTCTCAACCTGTCAATGAAGCAACCAACTTGCTCTTGAGTTTCAGCTCTGAGTTTCTTACATCCATGCCCATATTACCTACTGATCTCTGCTGTACCTGCTCCACATCTGCTGTCTCTGTTGCACTCAGTGATGTGGAGATGTAGAACTACTCTACAAGAAGGATGAAGTTTCTGCATCCAAGAGCCTGGGGTGGTACTGGGATTATAATCCTTCTGTGCATTTTGCCAATGAAATTTCAGGTTATATGGTTTATAGTTAATCTTCATTGTCAAACAATTACAGAAGATGAACAGTTTTCCATAGTGCTTTTTTCAGTTCCCAGCTGTGGTTTGTTGGTTGGGTTTTTTTCTTCTTGTAATCCAGCACACAAAAGCTGCGGAGAAAACAGTAGACAGGGTGCAAGTTGTCTTATGTCCCCTTGTCCTTGCCAGCTTCCTAGTAATGAAGGATAAAGGATAAAGCTTTCCCTAGTTTCAGCAGAGCCACGTGGTCTGTCTGGTTCCATTGTCAGAGTGACACACAGACCCTGGCTGAGCTCAAGTGACTCCAGCAGGTCAAAGCAGTGGCCAGAGAAGGCTGAGGCAATGCTGTCCTGGTGGGTGATGCAACCAGAGGCTCTGAGAGGGTTGTATTTCTCCCTGGAAACATCTGCCTGTCAACTGGCACTTGAATGTGCAGTTCAAGGCTGCTGTAGGTGCTTGTGTCACGGTAATGACTGTGACAGCCTTTTTCCATGTCTGAGGAGGAGATGCTTGTGACATTTGCTTTGAGTGCAGCTTTGAAGCCACTGAGTTCCTCTGCTTGAGAGCAGGCAGTGAGGCTGAGTGCTGTGTGAGGCTGGATTTCAGATCAGCCCAGAATTAATGCTGTGTCCAGGCAGCAATGAGGAGTTCTGCTGACTGATGCTGCTAAACCTGCATACAGCATGTGCTGCCCTGCCAGAGGCTGCTGCAGCCTTGGAGGTGAACAGAGCCATACAGCTAACACTGCCATACATCCTATGCTTACAGAGGGCTTGGATCTGTCTCATTTGGGCCTCTCCTCCCCACAGCTTTGCATGCAACTCTAGGGAATGCCCAACACTGCTGTTTCAGGGTCTGCACTCTTGCTTTTCCCCCTTTTTCAGGTGGAAGACAGTGGAGAAATGGTCCTCCCTGGAGCTGGCGTAATGAAATGAAGAAAAGTCAGCCAGTTGATGAGGTTCTTACTCTGTGCAGCCCTACTTGGGACCATGAGCAGCCAGCAGTTTGTTCAGCATCTCCTGATGGCAGCTCTAATGATGAATTGGCCCCTAATTTCCATCTGTTGCGAGCAACCAGCCACTGGCAAGGAGCAGAACAGGCCTGTGACAGTGGCCAGAGTTGGCTGAGAGTCCCAATCACCAGAGCAATCTGCAGTGACAAGGTGGATCCCAGGAGAGCTGGGAAGCCCAAGGAAGGGATCAGCTCTGTGTCTGATTGCCAGCACAGCTGCACTGTAGCTCAGGCAAGGAGCAGGGCTGACAACCTGGACTTAAATACAGCTCATGTGCTGGGGGACAGTCACACATATCAGATCTTTAGTCCCCTGTGCCAGCTTCTGGGGGTTTGTGGGGTGTTGATGGCTCTTTCTGGCAGGGCTGGCACATGGGGTGCACCTTTCTAGCAAAATTCTGCTTTCACTGCCAAAATTAATCCCAGGTAAGCATGACAGACAGGGCTCACTGCTCTGGGGTCATGAAGGGAGCTGATGTGTCTTTGCTTCACTTCAGAATGTGTGGGGGGATGTGTATGTGGAGAGGGTAATGGAGAAATAAAAGTCTGACCACTCTGCACCTCTGCAAAGGAGTTTCAGGGTGTCCCACACAAGCCCCATGACTTGCTGTGTCTCCCCTCCCTCTCCACTAGTTGCCTTTGTTTTCATTGCAGAAGCTTGGAGATTTTAAAAAAAAAAAGAAAAGGGAGGAAAAAAAAAGAAAAAAAAAAAGGGGTGGGCTTTGAAGAGAAAAACTAATATGATTAAAGCAGGATTTGGGCGCTGGCAGAGAGCTGCTGTGGGTGGTGGGTATTAGCAGTAACAGCTGCTGAGCTTCCCATTAGAGGAGAAAGAGAAGAAGGGCAGTGAAAGGATGGTCCCTGGCAGGCTGGGGCAGCACAAGTGGCAGAGAGCCCAGCAGTGTCCACATCCCAAGGTAAGAGACGGCGGCTCAGCCCGGGGAGCAGAGTCTGCTCCTCCGTGGTGATACTCACAGAGGGGCTGGGGGTGGGAGAGGAAACAGTGGCACAGCCTGGGGAACACCCAGGGGTAATTCCATGAGCTCCTGTGATAGATAAATCGTATGCAGCAAGGGGAGGTTCAGGTGGAGGCTGATTCCACGAGGAGAAAGCTTCTTGCTGCTGGTCCATCATGGTTAGCAAAGGCTGCTGTGACTCCCACAAGCATCTTCTGGCACATAACTGGTTGGAGTGGCATGATGCTTGGCTGTGGAAGAGTAAACTGCATCCATCTGCTTGCTGCTTCAGGCTGAGCACAAACAGTTTCATGTGCAGTGGTGGTTCGTTAGGCAGCTGGCAAGTTTCGGAAGTGTTAGAGGGAGGGAGATCTCCTCAGCCTCTGCTTTCCTCTGATTTATTTACATCTACTGATTGACTAATAAAATCTAATGACTAATGAAATCTAATGCAGGAAAAGCTGCGTGTTGAAAAGATGATGTTAGAAAGAGCTGTGTGAAAATCAGAACCACCTGCCTTAGGATATCCATTACAACAAATACCAATCAAATCATCCTTCAGCTTCGCTTTCAAAAGTGTATTTTGAAAAATCAGAATAGCACAATACTCTAGCTAATCTGGAAATGTGTTTTGTGCTGGCCACCAAAGCTGTGAGGTACTAAATATACAGCATATCAAGCATTCGACTTGAACTGTGTCAAGAAAAAATGCTTGCTTGGATTAAAAACTAAAGAAAAAGGAAAAATCTTGGCAATAGCCAAAACAGCTGCCAATTTACGTCAGGGACCAATGCTGACTTCAAAGACAGCATCATTGCTGTCTGGTCAGCAACAGCAAGCCCTGACTGAGAAGGACAAGACTCAGTGGTGCTGGATGGCCACACAGGGGTCTGATGCTCACAAGTGCAGCACCTCTGAGCCTCTGTGTGGGCCTCTGAAAAGATGCACTGTACTTCTTCAGACCAGAGCAAGGGGCAGCCACATGCTGTCACTGCAGGGACACAGCTCTGTGCCAGTGGGCAGAGAGGCTCTGTTCTGGGCACCAGCCCCACATACCATAGGGTCTGCAGCAGCTCTGCAGGTCTAAGGGCAGATGTTTCCCCCGTTGATCAGTTTGTACATTTGGGCTGGGAATGGTGGAGAGTGCTGAGTGTGGTCATAAAGAGCCTTCACCTCCTCCTAAAGCCCACAAGACTTTTTAGAGCAAATCTTCCATCTTTCTGTGGGGTCTCTCCCTCCCAAACCCCACAACTTCCTGCAGAATGTGAATGCTGGGGGTTCCCAAAGTGGTTCCAGGTGCCACAGAGTTCATAGATTAAGAACATTGAACAGTTGAAACAAGTTCAGAGGAGACCACAAAGTTTCTAAAAAGACTTGGAGCATCTCCCCTATGAGAACAGGCTGAGGGAGTTGGGGCTGTTCAGCCTGGAGAAGAGAAGGTTGTGTAGACCTCAGAGCAACTTCCAGGAGCTGAAGGGGCTCCAGGGAAGCTGCAGAGGGACTCTGTGTTAGGAGCTGCAGTGACAGGACAAGGGGCAATGGATTAAAACTGAAAGAGGGAAATTTAGCTTAGCTGCTAGGAAGAAGTTTTTCCTGTGAGGGTGGTGAGACCCTGGCCCAGGTTGCCCAGGGAGGCTGTGGCTGCCCCAACCCTGGCAGTGTTCACAGCCAGGTTGGATGAGCCTTGAGCAACCTGCTCTGGTGGGAGATGTCCCTGCCCAGGGCAGGGGTTGGGACTAGCTGATCTGTAAGGTCCATTCCAACCCCTAAGATTCTATCATTCCACGGTTACGATGTCTCTTTGTTTAAAGCCTGTGGGGAGGGTAGCTCTGCAGGTCAGCTAATCCAGTGGCACTGTGTGGGCTCACACCCTGCTGAAGCCACTGCTTTGAAGTGACCCTCCGTGTTGCTTTCTGCTGTAGGATGGAGGATGGCAGGAGAGCCCACACTGCCATTGCTGGCTGGGCATGCACAACCCTGTGCTTGGTGTCCTGCGCCGCTGCCTTCTCGCATGGCGCGAGCCTTTCTGCCTGCACTGACATGATGCCCAGGCACCTGAGGGTGCAGCTGCACAGCCCCAACAGCAACTATGTTACTGTCCACACCAACATGTCCTTCTACTTCCCAGGAGACAAGGTTCCAGGTAAGGAACACCTTCTCCTTCCTGCGTCTGAAAAATGCAGGCTAACTAATCTCGAGTGATGGCATCAATCTTTGCAAGGTCTGGGAAGAGGGAGAACTGCTCTGAGTCAGCTACAGCACCTCCCTCATCATGAGGAAATGGATTTACAGAGGAATTATGTATGCAGCACTTGGCCTGAGGTTTCTCAGGTGATGGCTGACTACAGGTTTTCACCACCTTGCAGACCAACTGTTTGCCAGAGGCAGCTGGTGGGTTTGGGTGCTTTGGGTGGGATTTATTTATCTCAACTGTGTCTCAGCCATACTGCACCTCGTGACATGCAGCAGCACATAAGAGGCACCTTCAGAGGGTAAAGTCACCTTTCCTGCTCCTCTGCAGGACACAAAGGGGTTTGGATGACTCACCTGACTCTTAGCTTGGTTGGCAGCATTCCCCATCCCCAGCATCTTTGCTCCTTAGGCAATCCTGATAGAGCTGAGGGGCACCAATCCCCAGCTTAGCCACTTGCCCATTCATCACTGTGCAAAATAAAACCTCTGAATGCAGCACATGAGTTTTTGCCTACACACAGAGTAGTGCAGAAACCTCCTTCTTTAAAATTGGCTGCATGCTGCCTAAGACAAAGTGGCTAACAGCTTGTCATCAGTGAGGGATGGGAGGGGAAGACTCAAGCAAATTCTCCGTGCGATTACATACTGCAAAGCCAAAAGTCAAGTCTGGCCTTCTGCATCCAGCACGGCCAAGACAGACTGTGAAGACAAAGGGCTGCAATGGAAACTCCATTGCAGACAGTTCGCTTCACCATTACAAGACAAACCCCTTGGTGTGCTGTGTTTTGTCTTTCAGTGACAGTGAGAAGCACTCGGGATTTTATGGGCTTTATGCTTCAAGCTCACAAAGTGTCTAACAACGAAATTGCTGGCACATTCATCTTCATGACTCCTGGTTCTAAGCTGCTGACTTGTTTTGAAGATGGTGACACTGTCACTCACTCGGACAAGTCACTGAAGAGAAACCTGTCCTTTGTATGGAAGGCACCAGACCAACCCATTGGAGACATCAAGTTTTTGTAAGGACATGCTGGTTCCTAACCAGAATTTCTGTCTCTTCACTTAAAGGCTTAGCTTTATTTTTTCTGTCCAGCACAGTGGTTTGTGTATCTTGAACCCAATATAGCTAAATACTTACCAAATGCACTACCCCAGCTGGTACATAAGTCACTATTAATATCTGCTGGGTAGTGCTGCTTTTTATTTACTTGGTCACTATTTTCTCAGAATAAATACACTGGAAGAGGACAGCCTAGATGTTAAGGAAATAGAAATACCAAAGCATAAAGAGAGAACTATGATCATGTTGCCTTTCTTTCTAAATAACACAGCCCATAGGACTTCCCTGCCTACAGGATAATCTTGTATATCACTTCCTTTAAAAAAAATAATTCAAGCCAAGTAGTTTTAAAAAGAGTTAAATATAAACAGAACTATTCACAGTAGAAAGAGAGTGAGCACTGTGTCAGAACTTGACATCTCCGTTTTTGCACCAAGGTCCCAAACTGTCCAAGCGGTTTGTTTCTGATTTGGAATGAAATTAAACATCTTCTGTCTTAGAGGAAGCACAGAGGCTTTTCATTTTGGAAGAGATAAATTTGTTATATTTCCACTTTACAAAACCACTTAGAATCTGCTTGGCCAGATCCTTGGCTGCTTCCCAAAACATAAGCATCCTGGTGAGTGCTGTGGCTTGTGCATCTCATCATGGTTCAATAAAAACTCGTTGAAACAGAAATATTGACGCTTAGCATTTCCAATTTTTGGCCATTGTTTTAGATCAGAAAATACTACTACAAACAAATAAAGCTCAAGGAACCAAATAAACCCAGACAAAACAAAACAACACCTAGTCCTCTGACACTTCCTTCACCCTCTAGTTTTTGACCTTCCGAGCTGATTTCTGATAGTCTCTCCCTTTTTGCCCTATCACAGCATCTGGAAAAACTCCTTGTAAGAGCAATCTGTCACAGGAACACCCAGGTTGGTTTCCCCTTACCTAATTCTCAGAAGCAGCTGAGCAATCTGAGCTGAAACTCTCCCAAAATCTCCAGCTTAAATAAGGCTCTCTGGGTGAACAGTAAAAGGTTGGCCAACGTAGTTTTGGCACCTGACAAAAAGCAGAGGATTAGGCAGGCTCAAATACCAGAGGACTGAGAAGAGGTTTTTTTCCCCCCTTACCTATTCTGCTGTTTGTACAAGCTACATTGACTTGTTTTAATTAGTAAATACCACTGTTGTTTCCCTGCCTACAGAAGATTATAAGCAGAGCTAGTCCAAGTTTTACCAATGTACTTCTATCAACACGGTGAATGTGATAGAGCTTTTTTTAATGTTATTTAACTTCCCACACATTTTTTTTTGGCTGATCTTAATTATGAGTAGAGAGATTCCTCACCCCAAATCCTTCAAATGGGACGTGGTGTCTTTTATTTTCAATAGAAAACGTATGACAGGCTAATCCTTTAAATACTTTTGCATCGGTTCTCTCTTCAGATTTAAGCAGTTGGGGTGATTAGCCAAACAGTCAGATGTTTTATTAATGCTACAGAGCCAGTAAATTCTTGCCTAATTATGTTTTAACAGCATCTCCATAGTCCAGTCATACTTTGTTTACTGGGCAAAGATTGAATCTGCTGTCGTGGCTCAGGGAGGGCAAAACAAGACTGTTGCTGGCAGCAGCAAGAAGCCTGACACCAATCCCATCCTGCCCTCACAGGGAGCAGCTGGTCCACAGCCCACAGGTACAGCAAGCAAAGGGATGGGGTCCTTACTGCTCCCTGCAGAGCAGCTTCACAGCTCATTCTGGTCACATATGGAACACAAATGACCCAAACAACCTGGGGAAACTTATCTCCTGTGGCCACCAGGGAGACCAGTAGTGGCCATGGTGAGCTCCTTGAAGTGAGGGCATGGGCAGCATTTGAGGTGATGGAGCCAGTTCCAGTGATGAGACCAGACAGTGAAACCAGGTTGCCAGATCTTATGACTCCAATGCAAACCCTAAAATATAACATACTTTACCTATAATCTCAGCTCTTGAAGACAAGCAAGCACAATTAGAATCATAGAATTTTAGGGGTTGGAATGGACCTTAGAGATCACCTAGTCCCAACCCCCTGCCCTGGGCAGGGACACCTCCCACCAGAGCAGGTTGCTCAAGGTTTCATCCAACCTGGCTGTGAACACTGCCAGGGTTGGGGCATCTCCTACCTCCCTGGGCAACCTGAGCCAGTGTCTTACCATCCTAACAGGAAAAAACTTCTTCCTAATATCTAACCTAAATTTGCCCTCTTTTCAATTTGTACCCAAAATTAGCAATGTTGTCTAAACAGAGGAACATATTTGTCTTTAAATATGACTATTACCCTTCAGGTATATATTTAGTTGTATTTACGCAGCCTTTGGTCAGTAAAACACCCTGAGAATTTACTTACACCCAAATCAGATGCATTTCTCAGCATTTTTGGCATGGCACCAAGACTGAGTTTTAATTATTTTACTTGACCATTACATAGGCAGTGAGCTCTGCTGCTTTAATTTCCATCTGGGTTCCCTCTTAAAATGAAGTGACACGAAAATAAAAAGAGTCACTATTACAAACCTTCCTGGCAAACGTTGTCACCAAGTGAGATTTGAAATAAACAAACCAAAGGCAATAGGCTTCTGCTCCTCTCTTTTCTGCTTTTTTCTTTTGTCTCCCTGTTGGACAAGGTCCCACCTCTCCTGGAGTTGGCACTGATACCCCACCAAGCACCCCTAGCCCCACCAGCATCGTGGCAACACCAGCACTGGAGCCAAGGTCTGGTGCTGGGGCCGATGTCCATCCTGTTGCCGAGCCAAAGCAGCCAGCCAGGACCTCACGGGCTGTGTCCAGTGGGAGCAGCAGGTCCAGAGGGCAGGGGCTGCAGCCATCCCTTCCCACCCAAGACTCCAGCACTGTGGATGCCTTGCAAGGTTTCCTCTCCCAGGACAATGCCTCCAGCTACAGCACCTCTAATGGGTAAACTAGGTGGTGGGAAGAGCTATTCCTCCAGTCCTTATGAGGAGGGAAAATAGTACTAGTTTCCCTGCAGATGAACAAGGGACTGTGTGGGACGGTGTCTGTATCTGGGAGGGAGGTGAGAGGGTGTTTGCTTGCTGAGATTTTGAGAAATAATCCTCTATAGATTGCGCATGACGAGGAGAAAATCCCAAACTCCTGAGAACCCAATGCTGCACTGCTCAGCACAGCAGAGGACTGGCCAGGTGGTGGAAAAATGTGATAAAAACTATCAACTGTTCCAATATTTTTCTAAAAGTACACGAAGATATTCAGTGAAACAGGGAAGGCAGCAGACCTGTTTCTCTGTCTGCAGGGAAAATTTAAAAAAAGCAAAGCAACTAGGAAATTTGGGTTGAGGATGTCTGCTTAGAAGTCTTAGCAGGTTTGGGCTGCAGGAGCTTCCATCCAGCATTTCATACTGTGGGTGAAAGTGATGGGGATAGGAATAAACTATCAGGCATCACTAAAAACACAACCTGTATGGTCTGCACTGGCTGCATGTGTCCCCAAACTGCTCTGAGGAGCAGCACACTCCTGGGTGGTGTGAGGAACAGGAATTCCCACACCACAGGTCCCATGGACTAACTCTGCCTTTCCTGTCTGTGTCTCAGGGCAGGAAGCACTGCCAGCACTGCCACCCCACACCTGTGTGTGATGTGTACAGGCAACAGGCAGGTAAGCAAAGAGGAGGGCAGGACTCCTCCTCCAAAGACACCAAGGTCTAAGAGAAGATGAGGATAAAAGCTCTCTGCTGCATTGCAGCACCAAGCAGCCCATGTAGGTCTCATAAGTGGCTAAAACTATGTTGAGACTGTTACAAGTTTTATTTCTTTAGCTGGAAATTGGGTTTTATATCTCTTCTGAGCCTGCTGCCTGGGTTTTTAAGAGTCCAGCTGTAAAAGCAATCTAAACCAACTTTCCCATATGTAGACATGACTACAGGCTGCTGAATGTTACTGGGCTGAAAATGTGTGTTTTATTCCTGTGGAAGGCTGAGATATTCCTTTCCAGGTGTGCTGGATATGTACCACCCATGCTATTCACCCGAGGTCAAAGACGTCATCTTTCCCCTAGACAGCCAAGGAAGCTCTGTGCTCTAGGAGAGCAGGGTCAGCCTGGGAGGCTGGATGGGTCAGAAAGGCAGAGGTGGAGGTGGTGGTGGTGGGGTTAGCTACAGGCACAGGGTGCTCTCACCAGAGACAGCTGGAAGAGTGGGAGCTGGCAGGCAGGATGAGCAGGTGAGAGCACCTTTCAGCAAGGAAATGTTCTCTCAGGAGAGGAAGCCCAGAAAGGTGTGAAAGAACTGCAGCCTCCAGGGAGTGGAGTGGCTGCACACATGGAAGGAGATGTGGGAACTGGATGGGTATCTGAGGAATTAGATAGAGGACAGAGGAGGGAGAGAAACTGGAGAATACCAGGGCTGCAGAGGAGAGAGAGAAGGATGCTCAGACGGGAATTAGAGAAGTTGAAAAGCAGGGATAGCTTAGAGACACAGGGTACAGAGTTAACAGGGGAAGTCCAGAACACAGGGGATGGAGAGAAGAAAAATAAAAGGAAAATAAAGAACTAGACCTGGGTTGCAGGATGCCACAGGAGGAAGAGAAATAAGAGAATAAGGCAGAAGTATTTAGGAAGGAGCAGAGGACAGAGAACAAGCAAAGGAGGGACTTGTTCCATGAGCATCTGGCATAGCCATGGAGAGAAGTGGAGAAATGTCAGAAGATGGTAATGAAGGAAAGGAAGAGTTATTGCACAAGGTAAGACCAGAAGAGCATAATGAAATAAAAACACTGAGAGCTTAGGCAAGAATGGAGAGAAGGAGTATGAAAAGAGAGGAGAAATCAGGTGAGATAGGGCACAGACTTGTGAGGCAACTCCATTTTCTGTCCCAAATCCTGCAGTCTATCCTTACAGTATGACATTAGCATTTTGAGGACAAGTGACCCATAAACATGCAATCCTAAGTTTGCCAGCCAGCTACTTTACAGCTTGCAGTTCAGCCACTGAAAGTCTTCTATTTACTACTGCATTTTACTAACACCTTCAGAAAACATCTCTGCCACAAAGGATGCTCTGACCCTCCACTACTTTACTTCACAGCTTGCCAGGGCTTCTACCTCAGCTTTGTGCTCCTGTCACACTGTCTTCCCAGGAAGCTTTAAAAATCACTAATGATGGTAGAGGGTGAGAGTTTCTCTGGTGTAATTAATGGATGTGTGAAAAAGCCTGCTGGGCTGGACAGGCTGGAGAGGTGCCAGCTACTGTGGGCCAGATCCAAATCTCAGTGCAGCCAAAGAGGAAACTCCAGTCCATTTTGCAGGTTTTGGATGGGGGCTCAGGTGCACAGTGGGAATGGAAAAATTCATTGGGGGCCTCCTAAATTGTATGATTGTTTCCCAGTTAGTCTTGGATGATACCTGCAGCAAAGCCTGGGCTGCACAGAGATGGAGGCATGGAGCAGCTGCTGCTCAGAACAGGCATGGAGCAGCTGCTGCTCAGTGACAGATAAAATAAGGTGCATGGAACCTTTTTTGGTTCCTAGGAACCTAGGAAGAGTCCCTAGAAACAGGAGCAGGCAAGTACAGTCAAACCTACTAAAACTGGTGGTTAAGCAGCACAGAGAGGCACAAGATTTCAAACTGGCTGTGTAAACTGAGAAAGCAAGGCAGTCTTTGGGGAGAGTTCACAGGTTGTGTGTGAGTGCCCCAAAACTGCTGATGTAAAGGCCATCCCAAGTCTCCATTCCATGGTTTGACCCACAGCCTCAGAAGGGTGACACTGCATCCCAGTGGGTCCATGTGACCCTAAAAATGAAGCTTGGCTGGGAAGATCACACCTGTTCTCTTGAGAGGGAACTGTTAATTAAGTGATTTTTTTTGGTGATAACGATGTCTGCAAAAAATACCACCACAATGGGAACCTTTACTTAGACAAAGCAGTGACCTTCCTCTTCACCCATGCTCTTCACCTTTGACCCTTCAACTCCTCTGCCTTTGTCCCTGGGAACCAATTCCCAGTGCCTTGTCCTTCCTGATATGGATGGAGCAGGGTTGCATCTGTGTCATTTTCTACAAGCTACAGAGAAACTAGGGAATGGAGATGAGTTACTCTAAGGCCAGAGGGACACCTGGGTGTCAGAAGCAGAGTGGCGTAGGTAGTGAGAGCTGAATCAGCGCTCCCCTTTTTCTTCCCTCACTGCACATTTTGGTGTGTTTTTGCTTTCAAAGGGCAGTACTGAGGGTGAGGCCATCCTGAAAGCTTCCCTGAACGTGACATCTCCCTCTGCCCTGCACGTACAGACTCACCTGAGAGACACTGCTGCACCCTCAGCCTGGTTTGGCAATGCCAGTGCTGCCAGCAACTTGTCATCAGCTGCAAGGCAAATGGCAGAAAGAGAGCTGGCACCACAGCCAGAGAAGACAGGGACCAGGGGGGTGCAGGAGGAGGAGGAGAAGGAGGAGAAGGCAGGTGGGAATACACTGCCATGGGTGACCAGACCATCTCCTGAATCTGCTGCTCCTGGGAAAGGAGAAAACCCTGGCAGAGGAACCCGACTCCTTGCAGCCCAACTGGGCATCCTGCTGGTATGCACTGTGGCCCTGGGTCTGGTGCTGGCAGCTGCCACACACTGTGTCTGTGCACAGCACTGTCCCAAGAGGACAGAGGTGTCCCTGAGTGAGCCAGACCCTGATGTCATCACCGTGGGGGAAGATGGGGAGGTGATGCACTTCCGAAAGATCCGGGAGAACAGCTTCGTGCTGGTGCAAGCTGAGTACAACTGGGTGAGCCCCTCGAGCAGTGGGAAGAAGACAATCATCTGAGGACCTGTGACACCAAAAGCAGCACTGCAGTGGCTGGTGTAGGTGGAAACAGCTTGGGCTGCACAGCATAGGTGATAGGAATGGGTGGTGTAGCTCCTCTGTGTGCTGCCATATAGGTAAACTAGCTCAAAGCAGCCAGTTCAGACAGAGGTGTTAGTCCAAAGTTACTAAGCTACAGCTGCTAAGAAAATAGAAGTTGATAGATTGCTCAGTGTGTTACACTTACTGCAATTAATATTGTATATGTGCTCATTAGCTGTCACTGCAGCCATGACATACACTTCCTCTGTTGCCTTAAGGGTGTAGCCAAAAATAGAAATTCTCCCTCTGCACTGTGGTATCGACTCCTGTTTAATCTCAGCAAAAGTTTCTAGTGTTCTACTTCTTTCCAGGAACTACAAAACCGTGATAAAAACTCCACCATTCTCATCTAGCAGCTTACAGGTTTGATTCTGTGCACTTGGTATCTCTCAGATGACAGAAATATTTGCCAGTAGATTTTAAGCTTCGGCTTGAAAATGAAAAGAAATAACTCATTAGTGGAGGACACTGATTTGAAGAATGCTGAATTGATCCACATGGCAGACACCAGCTTTTGGGGGAGAAACATGCTTCCTCATCAGGTGCAAATGGAAGAAAATCTTTCCTGTCCATTTGCACCTGATGGAGAAGCTTGTCGAAGCCTGACAACCAGCATTACTTAGTCTTTAACTTTGAGTCAGCTCAGTAACACTCTGTGCAGTGACCCTTCCCAGGTCACTTTGGAGATGCCCAGCAAAGGCTGCATGGGAAGTTAAGAGCATCCTTGTGCTCTGAGTTTCTGCAGCTTCTCTCTGGCCATGTGTTTTTTCTGCAGGAGGCTACTAAAACAACCCTTGGAAAACATCATGATCCTGGACACCTCCTAGGACAGAGAGGTGATGACAACAAGAGTAAAGTTTTGTTTTACTCCAGCTTTTAAAGAGCCAGGAATGGTCCTGATAATGAGCCTCTTGAGATGTGCATTTTAAAGCCTTTCAGAGAGCAGAATTTAGCCCTTCTGGTGTCCGTTTCTGGGGTGGATTGGCTCAGGTGGTCCCCAAGCTCTGTAATGCAGGACAGACTTACATTTTGGTGTTGCAGCTTAATTCACAGCCCACAGCAATGACAGGACTCTGATGGCTCACAGAGCCTTCCTGGTGACAACTTCCCTCTCTCAGGAGGGCCCTGTGGCCATCTCCAGCTAGTTCACCATCTTCATGCTGGACAGTCAGTCAAAGTCCTGCTCTCCTGTCCTCCTTTACCTCACCATTGACCTCAGAGGAGATAGGTGGACACAGATGAGTTCTCATACTCCAACCCTGGTGTGATGAGCATAGGGCATCTCTTGCTATTAGTGCCTTCCATTAGTGTCCAGAAAGAGCTGGTTGACTACTGCACTGTGATCAGTGATATGGTGGTTTGTGCTGCACACGTGGCCAAGTTTCTGTCAAGTTAA